>NC_135225.1:8708914-8878914 GCF_052324685.1 Brachyhypopomus gauderio | reverse complement strand
TGCTATGACAACATCTCTCCCAGACGACATCTCCATACATAGACTGATTAAAAAAAAATGCTTTGGAATGAGTTGCGCTCATACAGCCTGCGTCAAAGCAGAAATTCCTACACTGACCCTATGATTTGTGAATGAAGGCATAATTATCCCCACGGCCTGTTCCATTATCTATAAAAGAATGCTGGGTTAAAATAATAAACTGGAGCGTGTGCATTTGAAAACAAGTGTGTTTGAGGAGGACTGGTGGGATGATTTGGGCACACACTGTACCATCACAGATCTTGGTGACGTGCAGCACACACACTCCCACTGAACCTCCCACTTCCACCCGGCCCAGCACGGCTCCTTTCAGGAGCATGTGACAGATTTCGTCGTGGAAGACGCCGCCAACGTCCCGATGCGGTACGAAGGTGCGCTACGAGGGCAAGACGGCGGAGGGGAACAGCCCCCGAAGGGGTGGAGTCTTCATGGCTTCCCCTCGAGAACAGGATGACTGACTCGTCGCCGCAAGACTCGGGTGTCCCGTCATTGCTGAGCGGCACAAGGACATGATGCAGCTGACCAGTCCCAGCCTAATGTCTGCAGGTGGGGGGAGGCCAGGCCTTCTGAGCCCACGGCTCTGGAAAAGTTGGAGATGATTTCACCTTTGTAATGAATGTGAATATTTTTCTAGGCGTCTACATGATGCTGAATTTTAACTGCTGAATTCAAGAGATTTCCTGTGGTCTACACACCTGCATTCTAATAGCATTCACTAGGGTTGGAGGATATATTGTTAATTGCAGTTGCAACACTGGCCTTTGCAGTATTGGTGTCCACCTTTAATACAGTAAACTTGAGCCAATCAATTTGTATCATTTGCTATAAGCAATTAGACCTGTATTCGATTTTCCTGTTTGTTCTGAATGTGCTTTGATACATCACACCAAAGCCAAGTAATTTTTGTCAGAGTCACAAACACCAAGTTATCAACACGGTACATCAGTTATCAGGAGTTCATTACTGTGCTCCCATCATATTGCCTGGTACCACCCAATCACCATATGTAGCAGCATAATCCCAATATTACTTAAAATTATGGTCATAGCATTCACGGATCTAAAAACAGAGCAGCGGATAATAATAATAACTGCTCACATAACTCCTAAAATAGGACAATTGGAAAAATATGCATGGGTGTTTTTTTGTTATTAATCAGATTAGTCATTATTAATAAATAAAATAAATATGGTGATGTTTACCACAGATTTCAGGACTGTGCACAGGTGTATATAAACACAAACTGAACCATCAAAATGTATCAGCGCATCAGCATGTTTGTGCAGCTGTGTACCGTTAACTAGATCACTGATCAGTGAAACATAACCAAACATTAGTCTGGCGATAGCCTTATTTTTAACCCTATGGCGAGCTAAATGAGAATTACATGAAAAAATATATAATGTAAATATAAACATTTTCTGCAGGGCTATATGGCTCTCCATCATGAGGGCATATTAGCATGAGCAGAGGCCATTGCAGTTTCACAAGTCACTACTGCAGAGACCTTTGGATGTCTGGTAGGACCATCAGGAGACACATGCAGTTCTAAGATTTGTGGCTTCCAATTTTCCAGCTCATTTTGGTATAAAATGAAGTGAGGCACATGTGCAGGTTTGCAACAGTTGCATTCAGACTTGGCGGGCCATGCTTCCTTAAGATCCTTTCTCGTTTGGTCATAGAAGCATTCTGGCTATTCACCATCATGTCTTAAGCTAGCTAGCTAATTAGCATCAGCTTGGCTCTGATCCACAATGACCCGCCCTGTAAACAAGCACATACCTTCTTCCACTCTGCTGCATCTTCATCCTGATGGCCCGCTCCAAACAGCTCCGCAATTTCACAAGACGACAAACCACACAAATAATAATAATATAAAGTCCTCCAGATTACCAGGTGGAATATCAGACCACAGACGAGCCAAAATCAATGCAGAACATCCTCTAAATTCCATACGGCCCTTTGCTCAGCGAGTGTGTGGAGATAATCCCACAAGTGTGAACACACCATGCTGTCTGTTCCATAAACGTCCCGAGTCAGGCCTTGCTGAACATTGCTCGAGACATTAGTCTCAGCAAATCAACAAAGATGATCGATGTTGTAAACCTAACAGGCAAACAAACATCATCCAATCTGGCCCTCCCAATGGCTTTGAAGGATGGTGCTAGATTTACTTATTTTACAATCTGCAATAGGCAGTCAGAATGAAATTCAAGTTTTATTTTATTGTTTAATTTATTTAATTTGTTCTATTCAATTTGATTATTGGTTATTTTTATATTAATTTCACTATTCAAATTTAAAATTGTATGTTACGGATCAGAATGCATTTATTTTTTTATTCCATTTTAAATATACATGTCCTTATTTAATAATGACATATTTGGCACTTAATGCTAAACAGGCAAACAATCTAGAGTTGCTTACTTATAGTCATAGAACCGTTTATCAAATTTAGCATTGCTTTTATCCCCCCCAAGTTTCCCCTAAGCTTAGCAGTCATGCGCTACACTACCATAGCTCTACTTTAACCCTTAAAATTATTTAGGACAATTTCACACATTTCAGTATGAAATCTATTCTCTTAAATCAATTGGTGGAGATGCATAAAGATAATACTCAAGACCACAATCTAGAACACCCACAAGATGGATCATCTTACTCTCCCAGAGGCAGGTTCACTCAGAATATAATGACATCTGATAAAGGAGTAAAATGTATTTTACATATGCAGATTATTTATCTTAATCTAGATCCAACAAATCTGCATATCATTTGTTGCCTATCCAGAAAAAATACCCTCCACTGCCACCACCACCACCACCACCCAAGCCTCTAGCAGGGGTGCTGTTTATATGTGACTGATTGAGTGGGTGAGAGGTAATGATAAGGACACATTCACATTGAGCTCCCAGTCAACCCACCAATCTGTTCACAGGAACACAGCTTACTGTAGGGTGAGCAAATTAGTACGCATTTCACGTCAAGACCAACTATTAATTATGTGTCTCGTCAATCGCTCAAACCATCTTCTTTAGGACTAGAAAAGCCTTTCTGGATTGTCCACGGATCATGCAAATTTTAGTTTTCATATAAAGACAGATCTGTCTGATCCATGACGTCCCAGTATTCAAACGTCATGTCACAATCCACCTTGCATGCTTCTCAAAAGAGTGTGTGACAGAGCTGGGTTTACAATACACATTTTAATTAGTACACGTATTTAATCATCGTTCAATGAATACAAAGAGCTTCATTTCAAGCAAAGCAATACGAGTGTGTCCTGGAAGTCCAAAGTTCAGATCTACTGTTCAAACAGCAGCAAAATGCTGGAATACGTCGCGGTTCAGCGTCATCGGTCCTTTACCACTACCAGGAAAAGCAAAGCTGTTGTCATCATACTACAACTTATTATAGTGGACAGTGCATGAAATGAGCCCAGACATTTCTTTTAATCATTGTTACAAGTGCCACACAGTTGAACTCGTATGCACCAGTGTGTCTACGCACACACTGTATGCACGTGTGTGAGGGCGTGTGCGCGCCCGTCTGTGAACAAGTGATCGGAGTGTGAAGGTATGCAAGAAAAGGACAGGGACAGCAGTCAGTGTGACGAGCAGACGCAACGGGCACTGGGATAGGGAGAAGAAAAAAAGGGAGAAAGAGCAAGAAAGGGAAAAGCAAGAGAAAATGGTGAGTAGAGACAGGCAGAGGGAGAGAGACAGGTAGAGAGAGAGAGCTCGAGAGACAAAGAAAGGAAAGACAGGCAAAGGGAGAGGGAGAGAGAGTGAGTGAACAGCTGAGGGTCGAGACAGCTGGCAGGAAATACGAGCACCTAAAGAGAATCTTTAACCCTTCACACACCACACTGAAATCTACATACTGTGTACGGACACCTAATGATGGGTCTCATTTGCAGAAATCTGCAGCATTGCTTACTTTAGTTATTGGTAGTCTGGGATTATTTTAAAGGAAAATGAGAAATTTTAGTATTTGAGTTCTGCATACATGTATCACTAGACAGGACCCACAGTGACACAGCAGTCATAAACGACCCCCCCGCCCGACACAAATGTTCAAGAACAGAGGTCTGGCTGACAATGTTATTCTGAGAACAGATGCATTGTGGGGGATGGAGAAGGTCAAGTCATGACAGGTTAGTATTACGATGAACAGTTAATCTCTCACACAATTGAAGAACAGTTTGAGCTGTTTATATATTTGAATATTTAGTGTGTGTATATTATATATATACACTAAATTCAGATATATAAAATATATATAATAGATATATAAAAACATTTACTACTTAAAGACTGCAATTTTAATCATGTTTAGAAGCAGTTAAACATTTCCACACACAAGTAGAATGAAAAAACCATAAAATTCTTTCTGGGTTTTGTTTGTTTTGAGGAGTATGCTGTAGATAAAAAGAATGTGGTACCACATCAACATCACCATGCCAAAGGTTTCGCTCTGGCAATGCAGTGAAAAAGAACATTTAAAAATGCACAAGCACGCACTCGTATTCACAACACACACACAGCGATCACCTTCCTCAGGACACACTGCATACCTCTTTACTGTAACAGGCTCTGCCAAGAGCTTTGCTCCAAAAAGTGACATTCAAAGCCCTAAACCAGCCCAGAACTGTGGACTAATGAAATAATTAGAAAGAGCTTGTGTCCTTCAGCCTCCACACATACCGAAGCACTGCTGGAAGCCGTTTCACAACGAACATGTCCATCACTTCAGTGATGAACTTCTTTAGTCCCGTTACCAGACTCCATTCTATCAAGGATTTTGGAGAAAGTTATTGCCCAACACCGTGAAATATTCCAATCTGGTTCCAGAAACATTACACCACAAAATCACTGTAAGCCAAAATGGTTAATGACCCCCATCTTGCTTCAGCTTGTGAATAGCCCCCTTTCAGTACTTTTGGACTTTGGAAGTTTTTCCCTGGTTTAAATTTTATTTGATGGACTTGTACCAAACAAGATCTGAAAATGCAATATGGTGTACCAGAGAGTTCTATTTTAGGCCTCTTATCATTATCCATTTATATATAAACTCTAGAAATGATGCATTATAACATTTTTCCATGAGCCAGCATCAGGGTTACACAAAAGTCCTAAAAGGCCTGATGACCAGAAACATCCTTACTCTTAAATTATTAGAATTCAAACAGAGGTAATATAGATAATAGAAGTACTGATGTCAGGCATGATTCAGCTCAAGATAATGTTGGTGATTGTAATTTATCTTCCAATTATACATAATGCTGAGAAATTAGTTGAATTTCTAATAACAGCTCAATTAGACTACTGCAACGTCACTGACCGATTGCGTGGCTATTTCCAAGTAAACTTCAGTCAGGAACGTAGTGGTCATAGTAGGAACATAGCATCCTGTTAAGTTCCACAATGACAGCAAAGTTTTACTCATGACCTTTAATGCCCTTAATGACAGTTGTGTCGTCTCCTGAAAGGTCAGGTAGCCACTTCAGTCATCTTAGGAGGGCTTGATGCCAGCCCTTAGGACCATTTGCAATTCATCTGGTAGAAGCTCCTCTCACCCACTCATATCTAACAAACCATGTAAAGAGTAGATTTGGGAAGCAAAAATAAAAGTTATTAGACTATTATTAGCCCCATGGTCTGGATGCCACATACACTGGTATTTCAAGATTTGTTTAGTTGCAACGGCTTCCATTGCTAATCTGTTAGCATAAAGTCCTGCCTAACCTTCACAACTGTTCAGATAATCCCTGCGACAAATAGGCCTCAGTAGCAGGTGGTGTTGGTTGGCTAGGAGAGCATAGAACAGTTACAATGTATTCAAATATGATGCATTTCTTAATGATGGTTAAATGAATAAAGATCTGAATAAATCTTGAATAGATCTTGAATCAATCTACTCAATTGAGTCAATCTACTCTAAAAAGTTGTTTGTTTGTTTATGGCAATATCACACGAGGCATGCTTGTTGGGTTTTTTTTTTTTTTTTTTTTTTTTTACTGTAAGCCTTAGGACTCACCACTCTACAGTTGCTTTGTAAACAACCAGTTGTGAACTAGTGGGCCATTTGTCATGAATGTCCGTTTGAATGGCCATCTATGTCATGGCCCATGTTGCTAGATAACTGCCATTTTCTTCACTTGGGAAAAACAAAAAATGTGAAAAAAAAACTGCAGACATCCCTCAAGAAGGAAAGCGGACTCCATCCCAGTGGTTGTATGGATCCAGGCAACAGTATATCGCAGGAATTCATAGCTTGTACTTCCCCAACTTAACTGCATATGAAATCTTAAATAAATAAAAGGCCAAAATGGGAGGTCCTTATTAACAATTTACAAGATGCAATAACTCCCTTCCCCTCCATCTGTGTTTCAGTGCTTCAGAGTTTAATAAACGTGAGGGGAGTGGGGACTAATAGATGGGGGGGGCACCTACAGCTCCACCATGCACCGCTCTTAGGAAACTACACCTTTAAAACACACTCACTGAACTGAGACGTGAGATTTGAGACCATTAACAAAGCAATACAAATGACCAAAGCACAGTCAATTAATCCACACACACACACACACACACACACACACACACACACACACACACACACACACACACACACACACACACACACACACACACACACACACACACACACACACACACACACACACACACACACACACACACACACACACACACACACACACACACACACACACACACACACACACACACACACACGACAAAGGCCAAGCAGGGTTGTCATTATAGACTGTCTGCATTAGTTTAGGCAGCAGTGGGCTAATGGCCACGAGAAAAGTGTGTGTGCCGGCCGACACCCCATCTGAGAGGCAATAGAACCAGCTAGCGTGCTGCAGCCGAAGAAGACCAGCATTACATCACCAGAGCTCGGTGTTAAGTGTGCTACTATCTTAGCTCGTCCACCAACTCACTACACACCTCACTGCAATGCTTCATCTACATAACTAATTACGGCCACCACGACGAGAACCACAGATCACTTTACAGTGCCAACAAGGCTTTACGTTGTGGCGTTTACTGCTCACAACAGACAGCATTTGTGTAGCTCGGGGTGAAGAAAAAAATAAATAAAAATGTATAGAACTAAGCTCGTCAAGTTTAATTGAAATGAGTAAATTATATAAATTTGGAGGTAGTGAGAAAACAAGGTCTTTGTGATGGGGTGTTGAGCAGAGAGCCAGTGTGCTCGTCAGTGGCCTGCAGTCCAGCACGACGCTCTCCTACTCCACCTCCTCCACCCACACAGCTCCCACTCGCTGGCTCCCATCTCCCGCCTGTCACCCTGCCAATGATATGGAATTCACGGCTCCATTTGGGACTGCTAAAAAAGGCAAGGCAGCCCAAGTTGCAGAGGTGTAGCCAATCAGCAGTGACCTGTCCTGCTCCTCACAGCAGCATAAGGCCTCTCGAGCCCCTCCCCCGTGTGGCACACTGACACATTGCTCAACATTACCAACACTCTGACCCCCCCCCCCCCCCCCCCCCCCCCCCTCGCGGTAAAAGTGTCGGTCACCAACGTCCTGCGTCTTGCTGTCTTCTCCACTCGCCTGCCCTGACATATTCTACCTCAGTCACTTCCTTTTGCTCTCCGTCACACTGCATGTGTATGTGTGTTTCTCTAGGTCTTTCTCTTCTACCAGACACCCTATTTAGGGCCTGTGCTGTGATAAGGCTGCATATCTCAGTAAATTGACTTTCCATTATCTCAGTGACACTCGGCTGTCACTCGCCCTCTCCCTCCCCGTCTCTCTTTCAGCACCTTGCCCAAGACAGCTGGGAACTTCAGAGGAGGGGGGAAAACAGAGAAAACACATGCTCTCTCTCAGCCATTTGCACACTAATGTACACAAGGCTGATGAATGAGTTGGAGCGGCAGAGCTGGTGAGATGGATTACACTGTTACAGGGGAGATCTTAATTCATTTATCAAACAGATCACAACAGCAAAGCGAGTGTGGAGAAAATATAACTGTACTTTATTTTTTTTTTTTTAAATAGAGGAAATGCTTAATGTACACATACGTGTGCATACGTACACAGCGTGTTCAACTGCTATTAGAGGTCTTACATGTGCAATCAAACGTGCTATTTGATTTTAGCTATCGTTATACATGTTACATACATACAAAATAGTATAAATGAATAGGACCAGTCGATTTTTATATAATGGGAAGCTGATCTCCATTTGACACCTTGAGGTGAAGTGAAGACAGCCTTGGGTGATTTTAGGCGAATTGACCAGCTATTTATACAGGCTACAGCCTGGAGCCAAGCCTGACAATGTTCGGAATGGGAAAACTTGCCCAAGTAAAAACAACCATTAATGACAAACTCTGCCCCACTGGCGGGGAGCAGTACGGGGCAGGCAGGGACCCAGGGCACTGGGGAGAGAGGACAGCACGCCTGGGACACAGCCATGTTTAAGAGTCACAGTGATGGAGAAGGATGTACATTTCTCTAATGGGGGCTTGAGCAAAAACCACCCACGGCCAGGTGTAATCACGCCGTCAGTCACGCCCTGATGCGTAGAAGCACTGGACGGATGTGGCTTTTATAGTTAGAAGGAGGAGAAACCGTGAATGAGAGCTGGGCCCACGTGCGTCATATGCATAGTGCTGTCTCTTGGGGACAGAGAGCACAAACGGTCACCTCACGGTTATCCATTTCAATAGGCTGTTGGCCAACAAAAGGACCTTACATGGCTGCTTGTTAAATTCTCCGGTTAGCTCAAGAGCAACACATTTAATTTCTCTCTACTATGTACAAGTGCAGGAGATCCTGTACTATGGCCTCACATGACCCAGTGAGGCTAAGGATGATCTTGGGTGGTTGTTGGTTCTGAGGTTCTAACTGGATCACCACTGGTTGTCTCTCTGGTCAGTCTAATACTGCACAAGATGACACTATGGATGGGAATTTTCCCTGGCAAAATTCCTCATAAATGTGACCCTGCACAATTCTTTGTGAGCCTGTGAGAGTGGAAAAAGTCTTACTAGGAAGGTGCTCACTTCATAACCAGGACATCAACATTTACATTTAGGGATTACGTTTTTTTTTTTATTTCGGAGTAGTCCCAGACATACGCCTCTTGGTAGTCTGGAAATCAGGTCTTGTCCTACTGCTAACCAAGACCTCAGAACCACCTCATTCCCCCTCAGAATCGTTTCACTCGAGGACTTTGCAAACAGCAGAAATGAGGATCACCCCCCAGACTGCCACATCTATAGACCGTGCTGCTTGGTTTTAAAAGCAAAACCCCTCACTGTACCAATGCCAATGCACTGAGCCTTGTTTTAAATATACATCCTCCCCATCACTTCACTATATAAAAAAAAGAGTAAAGAAAACAGTGGAGTCCAAAGACAGCTGCAGCTTATAAGGAATGTGAGGGGCCCCCGGCCAAGAGACTGAGCGGGGAAACGCTACCATATATGGGCATGGAGGCAGAATCAAGTTTTTTATCAATGAGAGGTGCGAGCTCGAGTGTGTCCGAGCCAAGGTGACTTGGGGTGTAAAACCTGGCACCCATGCCACCCCAGAGATCGCGATGACACGGACGTGGCCGCCACCACAGGACACGCGAACCTGCACCCCCACGTCAGGGGGTGGTGCTGCCCAGGACGAGCAGGCGAGGACAGCGGGGGGGGGGGGGGGGGGGGGGGGGGGGGGGGCATCAGCCGCACATGATGCTGGCTTAGTCATACTTTGCATAACCATCCTTCTGCAGAGCAAAGCTGATTTGTCTTGAAATGGAAACTGTTGTAAGATGTTCCAGAACGACAGCATGGTGTTATTAGAGGGGGGAGGCAAGATCAATTTGTGGTTGTGTTTTAAGGCATCAGGAGTAACCTTTATAATTCAAGACCATATGGAACAGAACTGCAAATTATGCTGAACAGAAATATGGGACAACAAACGACATTTGATGTTATTACCAGAAAAATACATTCTTAAACTCAAATGGTGCATCATTTGTCTATGAGCTTTTCAAAATTAATAAATAAATAGAATAGCAAATCAGAGTTGTAAAAAGGTTCTTATTTAGAAAAACATAGACTTCATGGTTCATACAAAGACCTTTGACATAGCTTTACTCTCATGTGGCCTGTGAGAACTACTCGGGGTTCTAGTAGGAATCTGTCTCCTTCTGAAAGGTCGCCCAATAAACCATGGAGCCTTTTAGAGCGATTAAAAATGACTTACTACAAATTGGAATAAGCCCACAAATTGCAAGCAATGGAGGTCATCAGAAGTTCAACTCTTCGTAATTGGCTCAAAGTTTGACATGAAACATTACTGTGCGCAGGCACACGCAGACGCAGTCCTCACAAGGAGCTGCGAGAAGTCGTTCTGAACGCTGACTGAACACGAGGCATAGTAAACCAGAGTAAACCCCAACTGCAGTGCATCAAACAAGAAACTGTAAGTGTTTTGCCAAGAGCATGGGCAAGTGAAACCCTAGATGGCGGAGGAGCATTAGAGCTGAGCATTGTGGAAGCGACCGTGGGCCTTTGTAGGGTCCATTTTGGACCGGCTTGAGAGAGTTAAGCAGAAGGATTCACAACTCCCAGAGTAGCACATCAAACCAGAGCTCTCCCAAAAACAGACTCCTCCTCAACACAGGTGAAAGAGAAAACTCATCCATACTCCCTGGAGCTGGAGGCCATGTTGATCTAGAAACAGCTTCCCTGCCAGAATTCTGACTTAATCATTAAAGGAATGATTTATGGTATGGGAGTTACACATTTTCAAATTTTACATCATGCTAATTGTGTGGTCACGTGTTCCGATTAATTATTAACCATGTTCGTCTCGAAGCTCAAACTAACCAAGAAGCAAAAATTGTACACCGAAGATGTTTTGCGAAGTAGAAAATTGTTGTGGGTTCGACTTTCTCCACTGCCTTGCACCCCATGCTTGATGAAGAAATGGTTCTAATACCCCATGGTTGATGAAGGCATGGTTCAATTACCCAAGGCCCATGAAACAGTGCCCTCGTGCTCACCTTTGTTTCACCGAGGCTCTCCGACTCAGACACCTGATAGGTAAGGTCAGTCTCCTCGAAGCCCGTGGCGCTCATGCGCTGGTCCATGGACGGGTCCGAGCGGGGCGGAGAGTCGGGGGAGTTGAGGCAGGTCTGGATCAGTGCCTTCCCCGTCTCGCTGGTGATCATGGGCTGGAGTTTACGCGTGGCAAATGTGTAGACGTGCCCCGTCTCACTGGCCACCAGGAGCAGGACCTGCGTCCCTGTTAGAGTGGAGAGCTCGTACGCCTGCCATGAGGAGAAAATGCGGGACAAACGTTAGCTGTGAGGCCTGGAGCACGTGTTCCCTACGGACGGTGGTCGTTGATTGGGACCTCCAGGGTAGGGTCTAATATTTCACATTAGCATGAAAGCTTGGTCTCACATGGCACCTTTGCTCTTACACGCTTGCACCATTTCCTTCTTTACCATTACTGCAAGATGGGTTTACTAACCACTTTCGCTTCTGCAGCAGACTATTTGATGTGGAGTGGGACAAACATGTAATTAAACTTAATTACATTCTAGTGACACTTGCAAAGAAATGTCTAGTATAATAGTTCAAAGCAATATGGTATATAGTACAACAGCAAAATGGCATATTTGAGATAAAGACACAGTCTTTCTATGAACAGATAACCCTTTAGTCCTTTACTCAAAATCCTCAAGCAATGTCCTTACCAGAACGTTTCTGCTCTAACAACTTATGTATAGCCTCATGTTGACAAAATTACACATCTTACCAGCCCTGGGCCAAGAGACATTAAAGAAAAAGAACCAGAGGTTTGATAGTCAGCAATGAGAGGAGAGTGTGTGGTTCTACATTTCATAGTGAGCCCTGTCGGAAATGCTGGAGCCAGCTGAGGAAAGAGAGTTTTCGTTCGGAGGAGCTGCACTCTTGACCTCTGACGTATGGCTGAAGCGTATCTAAAATAACAGAAGATAAGGCTCCAAAAACAGAGTGCCTGATACTGTGAGGATCCCCGTGTCCTCCTTGGTGAACGGGGGCTGTGGATGGCAGGGTAGCTGCTGGTGTGGTAACTGGGACTCAACAGGTCACATCCCCTGCAAAGCATTGTAGGATTAAGCTCTCTCTCACCAGACACCCACACAATAAAATGTTTTAGGTACTAGTGTAACTAGTGCATGGAAATTGGCGAAGACTGAAAGCATTTCTAAGAAGCGTTGCAGTACTTTGGGGCCTGTAGAACACCTACCATTACTGTACAATGGGGCATAGGGTGGGGGTCAAAATCAACCCAACCGGTTATTTTAAATCACCACCTCCAGTCTCAGTACTTAAGTCATGGTACTAGAGAATATTTTTAGAAAGTACATTAATTTATTTCTCTGCCTTAGCACAAATACAACTCATAAGCATACAAACACTTCAAAGATGTGACCCGTCTTTATTTCTGCACTATGCATCATTACGCATCATCACAGAGGAGAAACTGCACATCCTCTTGTGTATTCACATGGCTCCATAATTTAAAATGCAGCACTAAACAATTAGTGAGCATCCACTGAGGGGTTTGCTGGAATGAAGATGTTTGTGTACCAGTTTATTAGGGTCATCAAGCGCTCTTCTTTGAGAACACAATTAACACTGCTGACAAATGGTGCTTTCTGACTTGGACTAAGGACAAGAGGATATCACTACCAAGCCAAAAGTATCGCTAATTGCATTTCGGGTGGAAATATTCTAGCCAACGAGACAACTGCAAACTTTGCCCATCTAAACATAATCTGGATTCAAAAGGTTTCAGATTATTAAAAACAATTTCTGCAGCACATTGCGTTCCTGAATATATCCAACTCACAGGCCTTTTTCCACTCTCTCGAACACTAAACCAGTCTGTGCAGTGAACATTGATGAGGAAGATTTGCTTCACTCTCATCAGATCAGCAGTGATGAAGCATGAGGAAGGAGCCAGACCAAGCAGCCTGTAGGCGCATGCGGAGATGAACAGATATGGGCACCTCACAGCAGCCAAATGGGCATCGCAACCCTGGCCATCCCTTGGGGCCTAGTATCCTCTCCTGCTCACAATCCTGCATCAGCACCAGTCTCAGCAAGATGGGAGAGATGGTTGCCTGGACACAACAGCTACAGTCCAATAGTTTAAGGCAAGCAGCATTTACAGTTTAAGGAGCAGCGAGTGCAGGCTAAACATTTAGCCCAAGCCATTTCCACTCAACAGATAAAACGGCATGATCGCTGAATCTTAACTTGGCTGCATTGTGTGACATTTTTGGAGAACCTGCGTTCTGAGATTAGCAACCAAGTAAAGGTGTAAATTAATTCTGTGAGGCACAAAATACAATCCACAGCCCACACAAAAAAACTCTGGCCTGAGCAAAACTCACAATGTGAGACTGCATATACTGTGTTCCAATCTGTCGCTGCCTGGCTGTGTTTAAAAGTAAAGATTTGGTTGTGCAGAAGACTACAGCAAATTTGGCCTTTGATTAAACAGCGAGTTGTTGAACTCCTTTATTTCCACGACAATGAGAAAGATGCGGGACAATGAGCCAAGATACAGGCCGTTAAAAAAGAAAAAAAGCATTTTGTCTGGATGTTCTTGTCTGTAGAAGATAATCATTTTCTACTGAAGCTGAATTTATGTGGTGTTCGCTGTGCAAGAATGCTAAACTGTAGGCAGAGACGGATAGAAAGACAGTGAAGGAACCAGGCCTCAGCTCTCACTAGTACTGCTCAGAACTCCACCGAATAAAGGGTCAACAAAAGAGCCGTCTGGGTGGGGGTTCAGCCCAGTGGAAAGAAAGCTTTTCAAAGTTTAACTTGCATTTTTGAAAAAGACAGATAGTTATCAGAGCACAAGTAAGTTATTGGGTGGATGGGCTCTGAGGATGAGGTTTTAACCTCCAGACCAGATGAGGCTGTGAGAGGCAGCCAGGTGGGAGGAGTTTCACCGTCAGCAGAAGCTGCCATCCAGCAGGTGGTTGTGGGTCCCACGCTGGAAGGAGAGCACTGCAGTACATAACACTGAACCTTGCTGCCGTGACAACAGCTACCTGTTTGGACAGCTGTCAAAGCCCACAGCGGAGGCCAAAGTCGCAAAGTGACTAAAGGCGTGAGGGCAGACGATGGCTCCCTACAGGCAGACGATGGCTCCCTACAGGCCTGCCTACAACAACAACACACAAAGCAGTCAGAGTGTAATCACCCTCACTACCTGCTCCATATATTTATGCATTACCCCAATATATGCAGAACATCTGAGGCACTGCTGACAAAACCACGTCTGCATTCGGTTTAACTCCTGAACTCGGACCATCAAGCCAACCATTACCAATCTGTGTGGAGGTGGCACCGTGTCTCGGAGAAACTACATTTGTGTGCAGGAATGACAAAGTCGACTACAAATCAGCTTCCTGAATGTAGCTTGAACTTGGCTCATGGCGGCCTGAGATCAAGATGAAGCCAAGAACTACGGGCCCCAGCGCTCATGTGCGTACGGCACACACAGAGCTGCCCAGCCCGGCCACCTCGTGTCTACTGATCACCAGAGCAGCTGCGCAGCTTCACTGCACTAACGCCACCGACGTCCCTGCAGCCCGGGAGGCACAGATAGAGAGATCAGCCCAACATGATCCCGGCATGGTGAGTGGTGAGGACTGGTCAGTGAAGAGGAAAGGCACTCCCATGCCCAAGAGAGGGGTCTGTGTGCCCGCTGGGACACGCTGCCCCGGACTGCCCCATCTGGGGCCCCTGCCAACATAGCCAGGGAGGTGCAACCATGGCACCATAGCAGAGACTCCTTGCACCAAGTGCAAATAGTAACCAGATCATTTGTAGCTTGATCTTTAATCCAGCAGTGCCTTTACTTAAAAAATAAAGAGCTTGGCCCACGTCAATGGCTATAAAACCAGTAGAAATACTTCAGATTTCTGCTCTGTGGATGAATGCAATGTAACTGGAGTAGGAATCGGCCATTTGTGATTAAGGGAGCTAATCTAGAATGTAATCATTATAATCTGTCATAATCTTTTTTTGTTCTTTTATATTCTTATAAGGAGGAGGAATTTAGCTTAGATCAGGGTTCTCAGACAAGATCAGCTGACCCATATGGGGCCTGAATGAAAGAAAGCAGACGTGAAGAGTTTGTTTCCTCAGTGTGCTGGGAACAAGCCAATGACTTGCTCTACATTCTGACAATGAGTTTGTTCAGGTCACAGACAATATACTCAAAACAGCCTTCAGTTTGTCCTGTTTCACAAATGAAGTGAGTGCGCTTTGTTTTTGTATTTACCAGCAATTTCTAAAACAACCTCTTATCGGGACATTTGTGGCAATCATTCAAAATTGACATCCTAAAATATTTAAAGTTAAACTTCATTGATGGAGGCGCTTCATGCAGGTCAAACCCTCTGTGTGTGTGTTTAAAGAAGAGTGGTGGTGGTCAGAAATAGAGAATGTCAGTTGCTCTTTTCTATTTAAAGCTCACAGGCAGTGGGGTCTGTTGTGACTTCCAGTCACCATGCGCCAGAGCAGAGGACATGTAATACCACCGTCTCAATTACAGCGGAGAGAAAGAGACAGGGAGAGTGTGTGTGTGTGGGGGGGGGGGGGGGGGGGGGGCACAGGGAGAAAAAGTTCACGTGCAGTTGAAAGACCTTCTACTCACATCCCACAACACGTCCAGTGTGTGTACGTCCCAGTCAAATGTGTACTGGGAACCAGCATGCAGCTCTGCTCACGTTATGGGGGGGGCAATTTCAGACACACACACATTGTGCCGTACATTAACGCCTGGATTTGGTCACTTGTACCTTTTGGATTAATCGCAGGGTCTTTTAATACCTAATGAAAAGGAGTTCTTGTGCAACATCTGACTTACTAAGG
This sequence comes from Brachyhypopomus gauderio, assembly GCF_052324685.1. Classification (NCBI taxonomy): domain Eukaryota; kingdom Metazoa; phylum Chordata; class Actinopteri; order Gymnotiformes; family Hypopomidae; genus Brachyhypopomus; species Brachyhypopomus gauderio. The sequence continues at coordinate 8,862,924 of NC_135225.1, read as the reverse complement.
CGAGGACAGACTCAGACATGACACTGTAGTTCTTATAATAACTCACCTTCTTCATAATGCCCGTCTTTCTCTTGCTGAAAGTTGTGTATCGCCGCAACTTGTTGTCTATAAACTCCATCTTAATCTTCACTCGCCCACGTGTTTTCTTTCCTGGCTTTGCTCCAGCAACTCCGCCGGCGACCACACCGTAACCCCCCGGCGGCACCCCGGCCTCCTGCCCGGCCATGGCCGCTTCCATCTCGGCTCTCTCCCGCTTGACGCCCCTCCTGCTGTCCCCAGCCGAACCCATCGGCTCGTCCTCATCACCCGAGTCGGAGTCCGGGTCCGAGGCGCTGCACACCTGCGGTGCTCCCTCCTTATTCCGCTCGAACCTGCCGGGGACTCCCACCCCCGCGCCGTGACCTCCCATACCCGCCTGGCCGCCCGACTGCAGCGCGCTCAGCCCGGTCCCGTTCCCGGGTCTGACGCCGCCTCTCGAACCCACTCCGGGTCCGTTACCTCCTAGCATCCCTGTACCGTCTCCCAACCGTCCGGCTGCCCCGGTGAAGGGACCGACCCCGCTCGCTGTCTGCCCAGCCCGCGCAAGCCCTGGACGAAGCCCGCCACCGAGAACCACAGAACCGTGTGCGGCGTTGTTCCCCGATGCTGACCCGTTTCCACTCAGTGCCGACCCAGCCTGGCCAGATAACATCCTACTCACAGGAGAGAACTACACGCTTAAAGCGCCGATACAGCCTCCGGTGGATAAGTGCGTAGTGAACCCGTAACACGCACACGTTAAACCACCATAAACGTGACCGGGCACAGCCAGACAGCGCTGGGGGGGTGAAACGTCTGCCGAACTACCACGGCAAAGTTTTCAAAGTGATGCCGCCTCCGAGACCCTTCAGCCCGTGTCGAGACCGCCTCGCCTCCCCCGTTTCCCAAAACTCCGTGTACTCTCTCTAAAAGGAAACCGCGAACAGCGCATTCGCGATCAATCCGCCATGTCATGTAGTTCACGGCGTAAACTCGTAAAATGTCGACCGCGGTCCCTGCAAATGCACGGTCGTTCAAACGAAATCCTACAAACCTTTACCAAAGTCCATTTGAAATGAAATAATGAACGATACTATGTGTAGCTTCTAATATTCTGCCTGTCAGTGGACGAATCCGTCCGTGCAGATCTACTTTCCTCCATATAAAGAGATACAATGCTTCCTTTTAAGGAGTTGTCTCTCCTTATTTGGTGAGTCACAGTGACGCCCTCCGATTGGTTCGTGAAGGAATTGCTTACAACACGATTGGTCAAATGGTAAGTTAATTTGAATAAATACCAAAATGGTTGCGCTCGCGCAAACGTCATGCAGGAGGGGGGAGACACTACATACCCTGTTGGTCATAAATTATTTTGGAATAGAAATGACAGACACAGTTTGAAGTAGATAAGTTAATCAACAAGAGTTTAAACAGTACGCTCTGGACAATTCAACCCAAGCCATTATTCCTGTAAAATACCCGTCAATATAAAAAAGTGAAGACGTTCTCAACACTCTTTAATAGTCTGTTGACGTAAAGCATTTATAAAACATCCTCTCGCTCATGCTTTACCATATTTAAGACAACACCAGTGCAACTAGTTACCATGGAAACTGTTGTAGATGCATTCATATGAGATAATGTGTACATAAGTGGAGTGAAATAAATATTCATTGAATACTTCAGAGATTTAATTAAGTGATGTATACCGATATCTCGTCTCTTTCAAAAATGAAGGTAAAAAGCTCACTCAGCACCGTCTGGTTAAGACCTAATGCACGAATTACCCAAACATCATAAAATTATGAAACTGATGCACTATTTAAGACAGGGGTCATTTTTTCTTGCAATACAACTGCAGGTGTGCCTGTGCTTTCTGCAAAGCATAACTAAAAGTTTTATTTGTAGGCTGTGATTTGTGTGCGACATTTAACGACCTAAATGTCATACATAATTAACTACATTGAATGCTTCTCACAAGAAAATACCTGTTATTTACTCATTTACCTCAACCACCCTCAAACAGATGAAAAGGAAGTCAGGAAAACCCTTTTAATTGTGCAACCTGGAAACATGGACGCTGAAAGAGTGACAAGGCTGCAGAGAACAGCAAAAAAGGCTTCTTATGAATGCATTATTCAGTCTGGAGTGAGAGGGAGAAGCCCTGTTTGAGAGGACCGGGCAGCATTTACATGGCAAAGGACACAGGGCTCACGAAGCATACCCACCTCAGAAGCTGTGAAGAACATCTACTGATAACTCAGTATGCAGCAAGCAAACTGAACTACACACCCGCCGTCTTTCATGGTGGGAATTAGTTTCTGTCACACGAGGAGGACAGATCACATGAGCGCAGTACGAGACTACACACAGAAACAGCACCGCAGTGTTTACAGGTATGTGATAATAGCCATGTCCTAAAAAACAGCTCTAGGAAGCATTGGAATATGATTGATTATATCAGTGTTTATGGAGAGGAAAAAAACATCAAGAAAGTTGCCATAAGCCTATCTGGCCGATCAGATGTCCCCCACTGGGCAGTGTGCTGCAGCGCCCTCTACTGATGAGATGAATAAACCCAACCCATCTGCTTCTTCTCACCCATTGTCTCACCAGGACTTGAGCAGCGAGGGCCAGTACTCCACTGTTGAATGGGAAGAAGCAGCTTACTGCAGTTTCAATCATCACACTGCTCGTTACAAACGTGAATGTTTAATGAGAGCAGCATACATTGGGATTATTGTGACCTTGGCTAAAGTAGAATAACAAAAAGCATTCTAGGAGTGAGCGCCTAGCGTGTGCTTACTTACAAAAAGTCATGGACCATGAATTTGTTCACACAATAAAACAAGCAAATGAACATACAAAAAGATTACATATAAAACAGTTCATAAAAACAAAGAGGCAACTGTACTGAAATGGAATTGATAAAAAACAGTAAATAATCCTTCATGTTCCAGGCACTTGTGGTCTTTAGATTTAGCAGTGACCACCAAAACGTCCCTTTCCCCAACCTACCATCCTGTAACACCAAAATGAACAATGAGATGCTATATTGGGTTGAGTACATACGTTTGTATAAAAGGATCATGGAGTACCTTCTTAAGAAAAAAAAGTCATATAAAAAAAACAGAACCTTCTTTACAAATAAAGGCTCTCATACGTCCTTCTACATTAAAATAATAGGCCATTATATAATATGATATTTTAAGTGAAATTAGTGCATGGTCTCTGTATTAATGAGTTTAACAGGGACTCTGCTAAGCAAGTATTACAGTGAGGTGGTTATAAAAAGTTGCTATGCAGAAATCTTGAATACATCGTACATCATGGCTTTAGGAGTGTAGGTAACAAGATGTATTGCAAGATCTCCCCATCTCAATATTATTGTCCCCTATGAGCACCACAAGGTAAAAATGTAAATATTAAAAATATTTAATAAGCACAGTCATAATAAAACCTCTCACACATACGCACAAACCATTCACTATAAGCACTCATTGAGTATTCTGAAACTTAATATTTGTTCTGTACTGTTTCTGGATACCATAAGTTTCTCAAAGCACTGAAAGTTTGGATCTTAGAGCCACAGGTCACAGGCCACCACCCTTCATAGCAAACTGCTTAACTGGAGTTGTACCCTGATCCACATCTTTAAACAAAGAAAGGATTCTAAACGCATATGCACATTATGACACAAAACCGCATACGCAGCATCTTCAAGTCCTTGAACCAAGCACGTCAGTGTTGTTGAGTCCAGCATTGCCGAAGACAGCTTGTGGATTCTCCCCGATTGCGCTGGGATTGTCCTGCACTGGCTGAAGTAAAAGGTTGAGGTCAAAGTTCGCACCTCTTCAAGAGGTAGCTCCTAGATTGCCCAAAACTCCAGCGATGAATAGGAGGAAGATCTTAGAGTAGAAAAGACGCAACCAAAGATTGAAAGTGTAAATAGGCCATGGGACGGGCAACGGTGTGTCCTTTCATGCCGTAGTTAAGGCAAATAAAACTCTATACACACACACACACACACACACACACACACACACACACACACACACACACACACACACACACACACACACAAAATACCAACAAACTGCCCTGATATCAACTTCTCCATCTGTCACACACACACACACACACACACACACACACACTCTCGCTCCCTGAAATGTATGGGACCCAGTCCGAGTGGGTTTGTGATTGTAGCGGGGCAGAAGGTTCCAGCGCGGTTCCCCCCGACAGGTGCCAGGAGCAGCAGATGTGGTTCTCACACCTTGCTGTCCAACGGAATGTCTGCCAACGCCTGCAGCAGCTCACTGAATGATGGCCTCTCTTTGACACTCTTGGCCCAGCAGCGAGTCATCACCTTGTAGACTTTAGAGGCGCAGCCCTCAGGAGCAGGAAGCTTCAACGTGCCCGCCTGGAGACCTGACGTGGAGAGATGATGTTGAGCAGGATTGAAACGCAACACCCACCCCGCCTCAATAAACGGAACGGCATCCTATAGACAGACGCCGACGCCTCTGAGAATTTAGAGGAGCACTTGGTGACATTTCGACTGAGAAGAATGTGCAGGCACCTTCGAGCACTTCCTCGTGGCTGAGTGGGGCATAGGGCAGGTCGCCATGGCTGAACACCTCCCACATTAGGACCCCGAAAGCCCACGCATCCGACTTGGTGGAGAAGTCGTCATCAAAGACAGATTCTGAAGGGAGCCAGCGCAGTGGGATCCAGGCCTGTCTGTGGTGGTAATACTCACTGGAGAGGGGGAGAGGGAGGGAGGGAGAGAAAGAGAGAGAGAGAGAAGGAGAGAAAGAGGGTTGGGGCAGTACTGTTACTTCACAGACGAACATGGAAATTAAAATATCAAACACTGTCTTTTTCACCCTGAAAGTCTTTTCATATACTCAAATTTTTAAGGAGCTGTGACGTAACTGTTGGCCCAGTGACATTTGTGGTGTACGTGTTGTGTAGGTGTGTCATGGCATACCTGTTGCGAATGTGTCACGACATGCCTTCTTGTGTCTGTTTGCCTGTGTGTGCGCATGTACTGTGGTAGACCAGTGCTGGGTATGTCACACCTCACACGTGGGTGCTGGCGTACCTGTTGTAGACGTCCTTGCTCAGGCCGAGCGCGGAGACCTTGACCTGTCTCTGGCTGCTGATGAGACAGTTGCGTGCTGCCAGGTCCTTGTGGACGAAACGCTGGTTGGACAGGTGCTCCATGCCAGCGGCCACTTGGGCACAGATAGACAGCTGAAGAGAGGAGGGTGGAGACGGGTGGAGAATGAGGCGGAGGGGAATCAGACGCTCCATCCTGACGCTGGAGGAATCTCACTAATGAGCTTACCTTGGTCTTGCTGGAGATGGGCTGTGGTTTGAGTTTCTCATCTTTGCTTTTCGATATTCTTAAGAACTGTTTCAGATCACCCTAAAGAAAGATAAGACACACATTATATAACAAGAACATTTTTTGCAAACAGCCAATTATTGCAAAGGTGTAATACTCATTTTATGTATTTAAATTCTTCAGGGAAAATCAGGAGTTCACGGCTTGTTTTGCACCAGCTTTTTTAACACCCTATATTAAAATGTAAACTATATGTGGTACTGTGATAAAAATAAACCAGTGTTCACGCCAGGTCTCAAAGTGATCAGATCTGGCTAAGCAGCTTCAGACTTGGACAGACTTGTGCAGAGTTTAGATGCCAGTGTGAGGCAAACAGAATCCACCCAAATTTAGCGTTTTTAGCAGGCACCTCTGCCAGATCTCCGCCTAAACCCTCCCAGCTCTCGAGAAACCCGTCAGTAACGACGCGTCTTCAGTCAGCGCGAGGCCCAGAGACGATCGCACTGACGTACCGGGAGGCAGGACAGAGACCTGAGCGCTATGCAGCTACACTGGGTTCAACGGAAACTGCTTGTAATATCAGATGTTATAAGGTGCGTGTTTGCTGTTCTCGAGGTGTGGGAATGCACTTCTGGCTTTTCATCTTGTTGATCTTTACCAGATCTACGTATTCTAGGATGGTGTAGTGGGGCTCGGTGTCCCTGCAGAGGCCCAGCAGCCGTACGACGTTGCTGTGGTTCAGCTTGCTGAACATGTCGGCCTGCCGGCGGAAGTCAGCCTGTGCCAGCTCGTCTCGACTCTGCAGACTCTTCACCAGAACCACCGTCTCCTCCTCGCTCTCCTCGATCCCACGGGCTTTGGCCAGGAACACCTCCCCAAACTCCCCTTTACCTGTGCACACACACACACGCCACAATGCCAGAGAACGTTAGAGACACAGAGAGGAGCTGCCAAGGTCCGAGTTCACCGCAGGCGTGAGCGTAGCGTGCACGGCCGTGAACACAGCCAGCCTGCTGTGGGTTTGTGTGCACGTGTGCGGTACGTTACCCAGTGTGGTGATGGTCTGCAAGTTCACTCTGGGAAAGTGGAGCTTGTCTGTGTTGCTCTGACGTTTCTCAGTGATTGCCATGGTCCCCAGATTGGTGAGAGCTACTTCCTCCTGGATCTCAGCCGTAGTTTGGCCATTCTGCTGCACAGCGTCCCCTAGTGGATATTACACAGAAATTATTTAAATTCACAGAGCGTATTCAATAACTGTGTGACAACTGGCCTGAAAGGCTACAAAAATATCCTAAATCACTGCAGGCAATTTAAAATGATTATCATCAACATTAGGGATGAAGAAAATGCATTTAATACTTCTAGCAATATTACTATAATTGCCTATGTACATTGCCAAAAAGAAACACATGTAGGCATAGATCATTTGCATAATGGGTTCTGAATAATAGTACTATTTATTATATCAGTAAACCAAATTAGAAATACAAGTGAATTTTAAAAGCCGTAATATCTTTTACTGGAACACTTCTCCCCAGTAAGGTGCTCATGGGTACCCTCGAGTGTCTCTCTACAGATCTGTGATTATCATCAACTCCGCTGATAATTAAAGGCAACTACGAAGCCATTATATGAGGATTAGCGGTAGAAATTCTGCTGCAGAGCTCAATAGCCAGACTTTATGTACAACCGCCTAACCAAAGCCACTGCACAGAGCAGCTGCCTGACGGCCCTAATCCTGCCAAATGGAAACAAAACGCTCAGTTTCCTGCCAGAAGCAAAAACAGCCGTGTTCTTCATTACCATTGAGCACAGCCTGTGGCTGGGATCACATGCTCTGCCTTTTACAACCACAAGATGGCACAATTTCTCATTTTAGGAACATCCTAAGCCAGCAAGCCATTATAAAACCTCTCTGTGTGGAAGTAGCACAGGTAACAAAGACTAATGTCACCAACACCTTGTTATGTGTGGGAATAGAAACCCGGATAGTAAAACACATGAAGGTAAAGAGTGATTTATAAACCACACATGGACCAAATCGTTTATAGACCTATTTACAGTACACACACACACACACACACACACACACACACACACACACACACACACACACACACACACACACACAACACACACAACACACATACATACTAGTTCCCTGTAAAGACAGCAACTACCATACAAGTAGATAAACAGCATGAGAAACAGATTCGACTGTTACACACACGCGCTCACACACGCACCATTAAGGCACTCCATCTCAGGCTCCGGGCCTTCCTGTCCCTTCTGCAGTCTCTTGGCGTTACGTCTCTGCTTGCAGTAGAACATGAGGCCCAGCACGGCGATGATGTATGCCACTGCCGCCCCCACAGACAGGCCAATGGTCTGGATCATCTTGTAGGGTGTCTTGCCCTCGTCTTCCTCACGGGTGGGCTTTGGCTTATCTGTAGTCGGAGTGGAGAAACCGTTACCCAGCATTCTCTTCTGTTACTGAGAAGGCGGCTCTCAAACCAAAAGTCATACTCAAACACAATATCAGCACTACCTCTGCCCCAACATATTTGATTTCACCTGGAAATTAATGAGGATGAGTGGAATCAGAGAGGGTGGAGAAGGAGACTGTATACTGTACTAGTAAAGCCAGCTTCAGACATCCTGTGGTACACATGGTGCCACAAAAATGCTTTATGCTTTTTAAGTAATAAGGTCACATGACCCCACAGATTAACTTCATTCTTTTTCATCTCACTGGACTTTTGATTTAAGTTTGATCAAGTTGAGCTTAAGTGAGCGGTACAAAACGCAGATTTGGCATCAGAGGAGAATTCCTCAGTAACTCAGTGAAATAGACTGGAAGCTTTATGGGGCTTTGTTGGGGATCCGAGGGGGGTGTGCGTGTGTGAGTGTGTGTGTGTGTGTGTATGCGTGTGTTTGTTGTCCGTGTCCTGCTCTAATGTGCCATGAAGTGCTTTATAGACTCATCAAATCTGCCTTGCTGAGTAAATCCTGAAAGGTTCTTCTGTTGTAATGAAAAAGCTCAAAAATGACCAAGAATGTGTGAGCAACATCTTCCTGTACAGACCAAATGTTCCCATGTTGACAGGAAACAGTGAATTTTTTAACCTGATGGGAATACCTGAATGGCCATCACAGTGGATGTGTGGAAAATGCAGCTTTTATTTGAAAAACTTAACGGTTACGGTAGCGAGGATAGGGATGGGAATAGTATTTTAGCTAAAGTAACAAGTTAATGGAAATGCCACATGTAATACAAAACTGTGAGTGTGTATGCTTGTCTGTTTGTGTGTGTGTGTGTGTGTGTGTGTGTTATGTGTTATGTGTTTGTAACTCACCCACAACATAAAGTTTTGTCATACGATCTCTGATGCTACAGCTATTGCCAGCGATGCAAGTGTACTGTCCTGTGTCATCCTTAGTGACATCACTAATGACCAGGGTCCCATTGGGCATCTTCTGGAGCCTGAGGAAGAGGAGGGTAACTCCAGTGATGAAGGGCTCGACAATGAGCTGATGAGTTGAATTAGACCTCTTAGAATGAGGGAACAACTGCATGACACAGCAGGTCTAAAAACACCAAAGGACCACTTCACTCAATACCACACAAACACCAAAGGCCCATTTCACTCAATACCACACAAACACCAAAGGACCATTTCACTCAATACCACACAAACACCAAAGGCCCATTTCACTCAATACCACACAAACACCAAAGGCCCACTTCACTCAATACCACACAAACACCAAAGGCCCACTTCACTCAATACCACACAAACACCAAAGGCCCACTTCACTCAATACCACACAAACACCAAAGGCCCATTTCACTCAATACCACACAAACACCAAAGGACCACTTCACTCAATACCACACAAACACCAAAGGCCCATTTCACTCAATACCACACAAACACCAAAGGCCCATTTCACTCAATACCACACAAACACCAAAGGACCACTTCACTCAATACCACACAAACACCATGCCAAGAGACATGGAACACGACAAGAACAGGAAGTGGAGAAAAACATTACATTACAGGAAAAGGGACAGAGAGACAGAAAGAGAGACACACAGACACGGAGAGAGACAGACCTGCCAGAAATAAAGGACAGCGCCTTGTCTTTGACCATCCACTGGATGTACGGCGGGGGGTCTCCGGTCGGCTGGCAGTGCAGCATGGCGGTGTGGCCCTGGTATACTGTGGTGTACTCGGGTTCCAGCTTAAACTCAATATGCACTGGGGAGGGGTTAAAGGGGCAGGGGTCAGAGAGCAGTGGGGCAGCAGCGAGGTGAGCATGTTCTGCAGACATAAAGGATGTCTGGGTCCAACCCATAAAGGCCCGTCAGTAATGCTGAGTAGCGTCAGACCAGACAAGTCAACCTGGAGGTGTGTCAGAGCTGCTACAGCAAGACTGTGCCTTGTCTAACCTTTAACCTACACTTTCAAAAGAAGACACACAAGAAACACAAGCTAAAGGGATCTATTTTAAGAAGATGAGGTTAAAGGAAAAATATTTCAATCATTCAGCAGATGCTGTTGTCTACAGGAACTTGCATATTTATCAGCATATGTGCTGCCTGGGAATGGATCATCTTGGTGTTAACATCACCATTAGCAGACGAGCAAAAGCTGTGTGGTTAAATAACGAATAGTCTGCCTGCATCTGTCTGTCTGTAAATAATGCTTCTTAGAAAAAAAGGTTCCTCACAGGGGTCACCAACGTGGTGCCCATGTCGCCCGCGAGGACGTCACGAGTCGCCCGCGGGCTTGTTTTAAAAATAGCTCACTATAGTGCCATGCACCAAAGCGCTGCATCGTTTATGTTTTTGCTACTATTATAGATTGTCCGCGGTTGCTAGCGGTCTTCCCGCTTAGCAATTGACACTCGCACACCCCCCCCCACAACTTTTCGTTAGATTGATGCGAATTCATCTGGTAGCCCTCCGCAATAATTGGTCTCCAAGAAGTAGCTCCCAGTTTCAAAAAGGTTGGTGACCCCTGCTCTACAAGGTGCTAGCCTGTCCATCCGTCTGCATGAGCACACAGAAGGGTCTGTTAATTACATGTCTTCAGAAATGAAGGAACTGCAAGACTGATTCTAGCTTTTGCTGGTACAAAGGGCATTAGTGGATAGTAAAATAACATTCACATTCCTTGAAGAACTACTAAAAAGACCAGCAGCCTGAGTTTCCTTATGTAACCAGCTGTCCGTTTCTCCATGGAGCATCTCCACGAGCGCCCCAGGCATAAACACACCTCCCACGGTGAGGGAGACGTAGGCGCGTATCTCCCCCTGCAGGCGGTTACTGGCCACACAGGTGTAGTTCCCTGCATCACTGCGTGAAACGTTCCGGAAGTACATAGCACCGTTTCTCTGCACCACATGAGAGGGGACAGCACTGCCATCTATATATATGAGAGAGAGAGAGAGAGAGAGAGAGAGAGAGAGAGAGAGAGAGACATACAGAGAGAGAGAGAGAGAGAGAGAGAGAGACACACACATACAGAGAGAGAGAGAGAGAGACAGAGAGAGAGAGATATAGTATAGGACATGATTATATATAACCTTGACTTACAAGTGGTATGACCTACAAAAGTAACACCACTACAGTCCAACCGACCGGTTCTGTTGCTCTCACTCATACAGGAGCTGGCTGTGCCTCTCTCACCTGCTCTGGTCCAGTGTATAGTAGGGGCCTCTCGCCCTGTAGCAGAGCACTGGACCATGGCTTCTTTATCCAGCTGCAGGCACTGTGAGGCCTGGGGGGTGGGGGTGAACTTCAGCCTCTCTGGAACACGCACACACACACACACACATTACTGCCACATACAGCACACAATACTCCACATGGATGCACAGATGAGTGCAAACACACACATGGCACACACAAACTGGCATGAACCGGCACACATGCCAAGGAGCTTACCAAGGACGAAGACCTTAGCCTGTCCTGTCAGGACACCTCCCACAGTCCTGCAGCGGCAGGTGTAGACCACGCCATCATAAACCTCCACACTGTTTATCCTCAGAGTCCCGTTAGAGTAAAGCTTAAACCGAGAGTCCTGCACACACGCCACACATTCTTATTCCTGTTATGACTGTATTGTTGTTATTAATGCAAGAGTACAAGTGTTTATAAATGTAATGCTCCCAGTATAATTATTACAAATACAACCATCAGAGTCACTGTTTCCTTTGTCTTTTCTATATTTGCTTAAACATGAATGTTACCAGCATTGTTTTGACAACATTACACCTGATGAATATTCTCAAACATATGCGTAATGTGTAATATCCTCTTACACACTGCACCGCATACAAAACATAAAATGAATTCAAATTGAATCCAGTTGAATTGACCTGAACTGAACAAGTCCTAAAGCCCAGACGCACAAGGGCTGTTATTAAAAGAAAACGCCATCTCCGAATGTTCCCGGTGTTAATGAGCTGCTCTTATTCATACAGGGCTTTGGGGACGCAGAGCCCTGAATCTAATGGAATTAAATTGGTTTGAACTGCACCGCTGCTCCTACAGAATTGACCAAGGTAAATTAGAAACATTTCACACTGACATTTTTGGAAGGGCTTTTACAGATATAGCCATATCTTTTAATGAAAACGACCTGGAAATGAATAAAATAGTAAGATGTACAAGTTGATAAATTGTTCCTCTAGAGGAGCCTGACCTCTTCCAGGATCTCCTGCGTGTTGCGCATCCAGGTGACCTGTGCTGGGGGCGTGGTCTGGACGTGGCAGTGTAGGTACCCTGGCAGGCCCTCCTCCAGGTGAGTATCCTGGGGCCGAGTGGCCCACTCCGGGAGGCCTGATGGACCAAGAGATGGTTGTTCTGGAGCTATAGAGTAGTTTCAGTTCAGTTGAAACTGCACACACTGTTACGAGGTCTTACTGCTGCACTCGAGACGAGGTGAGACTACACACGTTTGGTGGAGGTGGAGGGAGGAGGAGGGAACTCTACCTGCCACCGTCACGCTGACTTCCTGTCGTCTCTGGCCCGCCTTGTTCTGGGCCACGCAGGTGTACGTGCCCGTGTCCACGACCTCGGCAGGGTTGAAGATCAGGTCTCCGCCCTGCTGGTGCACCCGACCCTCAGATGGCACCCTCTTGCCCCCCCACTCCCACCACATGTCTGGAACTGGGCGGCCCCGCGGCGGGTCACATGACACGCGCTCCATTTGGTTAGGGGAGAAGAATCTTGACATTCTGCCACCCATCTCCTCTATTTCTACAGAAAGGGGGGGGGGGGGGGGGTCTGGATTATGTATGACCTGTTTCAAGTTCAACCACTGCAATAGAATCACCACTATTTTTTTTGCAAGTAATTTTGGTGTAGAACTAAATACATTCAAGTCAGAGACAGATAGAGATGTAGGAGAGGTAGAATCTGAAGCTACTATGTACATTGCTTACATTTGAGCCTAAATACTTTTACTCTGGTATGGAATAATGCCATTTAATTCCACAGAGAGATCAGACAGAGATGTCTGTGATCTGATCTTCACCAGCACTGTAGGTGGAGCCAGGGCCAACAGAACTCCTCTTCAGTCAGGAATGTTATCTAAGGGGCAGGTTGAAAGAACATGCAGACTATGTTTGTGTAGACGTAGGTGTGAAGAATGTGTGTGCAAATTGGACTGTGTTTGTTTGGCTTGGAACGAAAATGTAGAGATTGTCCTGTTGGGTTTAGCATGCATATAAGGGTGGAGTTTACATGTGGGGTAGAATGTGAATATAATGGTGGAGTTTACATGTGGGGTAGAATGTTAATATAATGGTGGAGTTTACATGTGGGGTAGAATGTGAATATAATGGTGGAGTTTACATGTGGGGTAGAATGTGAATATAATGGTGGAGTTTACATGTGGGGTAGAATGTGAATATAATGGTGGAGTTTACATGTGGGGTAGAATGTGAATATAATGGTGGAGTTTACATGTGGGGTAGAATGTGAATATAATGGTGGAGTTTACATGTGGGGTAGAATGTGAATATAATGGTGGAGTTTACATGTGGGGTAGAATGTGAATATAATGGTGGAGTTTACATGTGGGGTAGAATGTGCATATAAGGGTGGAGTTTACATGTGGGGTAGAATGTGAATATAATGGTGGAGTTTACATGTGGGGTAGAATGTGAATATAATGGTGGAGTTTACATGTGGGGTAGAATGTGAATATAATGGTGGAGTTTACATGTGGGGTAGAATGTTAATATAAGGGTGGAGTTTACATGTGGGGTAGAATGTGAATATAATGGTGGAGTTTACATGTGGGGTAGAATGTGAATATAATGGTGGAGTTTACATGTGGGGTAGAATGTTAATATAAGGGTGGAGTTTACATGTGGGGTAGAATGTGAATATAATGGTGGAGTTTACATGTGGGGTAGAATGTGAATATAATGGTGGAGTTTACATGTGGGGTAGAATGTGAATATAATGGTGGAGTTTACATGTGGGGTAGAATGTGAATATAATGGTGGAGTTTACATGTGGGGTAGAATGTGAATATAATGGTGGAGTTTACATGTGGGGTAGAATGTGAATATAATGGTGGAGTTTACATGTGGGGTAGAATGTGAATATAATGGTGGAGTTTACATGTGGGGTAGAATGTTAATATAATGGTGGAGTTTACATGTGGGGTAGAATGTTAATATAATGGTGGAGTTTACATGTGGGGTAGAATGTTAATATAAGGGTGGAGTTTACATGTGGGGTAGAATGTGCATATAAGGGTGGAGTGTATGTGCAATAGGGGGCAGAGTATTCATGTAGGAGGTGGTGTGTGTTTGTAAGGGAGTAGAGTGGCTAGGGTAGGAGTGTAGGGAGAGGAGTGTGTGTGCAGGTGTGTGTGTGTGTGTGTGTGTGTGTGTGTGTGTAGATAGGGTAGGAGTGTAGGGAGAGGAGTGTGTGTGCAGGTGTGAAGAGGTGTGTGTGTGTGTGTGTGTGTGTGTGTGTGTGTAGATAGGGTAGGAGTGTAGGGAGAGGAGTGTGTGTGCAGGTGTGTGTGTGTGTGTGTGTGTGTGTGTGTGTGTGTGTGTGTGTGTGTAGATAGGGTAGGAGTGTAGGGAGAGGAGTGTGTGTGCAGGTGTGAAGAGGTGTGTGTGTGTGTGTGTGTGTGTGTGTGTAGATAGGGTAGGAGTGTAGGGAGAGGAGTGTGTGCAGGTGTGAAGAGGTGTGTGTGTGTGTGTGTGTGTGTGACAGTAGATGTGGCACAGGGGGTGTTGAGGAGCATTCTCTAGTGAAGCAGATGTTACTAAGGCAATTAAAGAATCAGCAAAGATGTAGACTTCCAGTCAACAAGAGACGTGTCCATGAGTGTGTGAATACTCCACCCCCACCAACTCACCCACCTCCACCAACTCCTCCACCCCCACCTCTCCTCACTCCACTCCAACACTTATCTCTCCTGGCCCTCTACAGATGTATTTGGGTGTGAGTGAAAGACTGTAAGTGTGTGTGTGTTCGCTCTTACCTGCAATGTGCAGGGTGGCTTCTACATGCACCTGCTTGTCGTTTCCATAGCGAGCCACACACCTGTACTGGCCAGTGCTTCGAGGTTTTACCTGGGTGATGCGCAGGGTGCCATTATTATACAATATCACCCTGGAAAAGAACGAACGAATGCACACACACACACACACACACACACACACACACACACACACACAGACAGATAAATATCAAAAACAGCCAAGAACGATAAATCTGTTGTGTTGTTTAGTCTGATACAGAGACTGAAAAAGAAGACAGAGACACAAAGAGACCGAAGAGAGAGACAGTCAAGAGAGAAAGAGAGACAGCAAGCAAGTTAGTTTCAGGACAGAAGACCTAAAGGAAATATTCTGGATCGGGCATTAGCACCTCTCCCAGGTTGGCTTGCTGGTTTTGTTAGCATAACCTGTGCAAGAACTCCTTCACTTCTGCAACTCGGCCCCCTGTCCCCAACCACAAAGACCTCGCTGCAGAAATATGCAGCTCCGCTCCGAACGGAACAGGGAAAGAAGAATCAAATTAGATGAAAGTATTCCCACATGGGCTGCCCCCTCCGGCTCTCTGGAGCACAGCGAGAGGAAACCGTTAAGAACATTCAGTCTGGAATAAAAACAACTGTGATGCTGTAGTCAGAACAGACACAGATCAACACTACCATCCCAGAGTACTTTCAGAGTTTTGTGAAATACAATAGATTATTTAATAAAGTGCTCCTCCCACTCTCAACCCTTCTGGTATTATGGACACATTTACAGAACTGTATATGATTTGGACAAATGTGCATTTTTAAAGGTTTGTAATATGTATTATGACAATATAATCATATTATAAATACATGATGTGATTATGGCATGATTGTAAAACACACACACACACACACGCACGCACACGAAGGAGGTGCCTGGTGGTTTGAACTGCAGGGCCTTGGTCAGCCTCGGCCGAATTCTCACACCTCAGAATTCACCCAAAGATCAGGCACCAGAGAGAGAACCCATGGCAAGCCTTCCACAATACTTTTAGGTCTGAGATGTCCATGTCAGTTACAGCTCCAATATAACAGAAAGCCTAAAATAAATACATTCCAGGGGTGTAAAAGAGAAGAGAAGAGAGGAGAGGAGATGGGAGGAGAGGGGAGGAGAGGAGAGGGGAGGAGTTGGGAGGAGAGGAGAGGGGAGGAGAGGAGAGGAGGAGTCCTGACTGACCGTGACTTGTTGACAACAGGCTCATCTTCATGGAGCCACTCTAGCACAGGTGGAGGTTTGGCTGAGAACTGGCAGTGGAACACAGCCTCCTCGTTTCTGAAGACCACCTGGTCCTCTGGAGCTACCACCACACGAGGGACCGTCTTATCTGAGCCAGAGAAACGTGTTACGTGTGCTGGCATTTCGCTGTAACAACAGCGTTAACCAACAGTAGTGGAACGCAAGACAAAAATAAACATTAGGATAGAGATAAACAGAAAATACGCACATGCACACACACATTCAAACTCTCACACACCTGTGTGCACACACATCCCTCATAACCTGCACTATTAAAGGCTGCTGACAGCAGTGAGTTATGAGTCACTTGGCAAAGAGGTTCACCGCTCACCTTGACCTAACTAAATCACTCACACACACACACACACACACACACACTTCTTCTCTATATGCTCTTTGATCTCCTCCGCGGGCACACTGGGGTCCCGGTGCTCCACACACAGGCACCACTAAGGGCAGGTCGCAGGGCGATAATGGAAGAGGTGGCAAAAGATGGCGTGTTTCCACTTTCTGCTTTTACTGGGCCAAGAAAACCTCACGCACCTGCATACACACACTCACACCCCTTCATCAACATGATGTTGTATGTCTAAAAGTGCAAATCCAATACGGTGTGTGTGTGTGTGTGTGTGTGTGTGTGTGTGTGTGTGTGTGTGTGTGTGTGAGAGAAGCCTAAAGTTTATTTCCAAAGTGCACTGGGAACTCTCTTAGTCTCCACTCACTAAAGCACAGCCTCTCAAACTCACCAGGACATACACATACAAAGTCAGTACACACACAAACTCCACAAATATATCCATAATAAACCCTTTTAATAAACATCTTGCATGCGCACAGCCACCCAGAGATCACCCACCTATAATGTTGAGGGTGAAGTTGGTGTTGCTGCAGACGTGACCCGCACCATTGCGTGCACAACAGCTGTAGGTACCAGAGTCTGAGGGGGCGGGGTTTCTCAGAGTGAGGCTTCTCTCCTTATTGGCCTTCTGTACACCATCTTTGTACCATTTACTGTTTGGTCTGCCCAAGAGTATTTTCAAAAGCACATTTAATAAAACTTTTATATTATGTTATGTTTTCATTATTAAAAAGTTTCATTCTGTGTGCTTAGGTATTTTATGATGATAATATACCTTCTTTTCCAAAACGTTTTTTCTTATTGCATCGTATGTCAACTTTTATGATCTTTTACCATGATGCAAGTCCTGCAGTTTTTTGTTAAATGTGATTTATTGCAGACTAGAAGGCTAGACGTACGGAGAGAAATAGAGAGAGAAATACAGACAGAGAGATTACTAGCTCACCTCGGGTGCCCATCAATCAGGCACTGCAGAATGATTTGTTCAGTGTCATCGATCTCCTGTACAGATGCGGGCTCTTTCAGAGTCACGGGCCCACTCTCCAGCCCTGGGGAGGGAGAGAGAGAATCTCAGCAAAGCAAACCTATCACACGCCCAAATAAAAAATGAATCCGGCTCCAATTAGTTATGGGACTGTTCAAACCCACTCCTCTGAACGGGAGGTGCAAAGCCCAGGCTGCTCAGAGCAGATGCTCCGCAGAGACGGAGGGAGACTGAACCTACATGCAGGCTCACAGACCACTGGGGACATGGGGACAGTAAGCGTCCAGCTGCGTTCTCTCCTTCCCAGTGAAACCCCAGCAGAGATGAGAAACTCCTTTAATGAAATCACAACTCTGTGGCCACATCTCTGCATCTGAATGATGCTCTCAAACACCCATAGGCAGGTGGAGTGTCCCGAGTGTTAATGATGAAAAAAACGGGGGGGGGGGGGGGGGGTAAAATAAACGGGGTAAAATAAAGCAGGAAATAAGGTGGAGGAGAGAGAAGAAGGGGAAGAGGAGAGAGAGAGAGAGAGAGAGGGGGGAAGGGGTAGGATAGAGAGAAAGAGAGATGTTTCTATGTGTGTGTCAGGAGATTTAAATATGCAAACACAGCAAACTCCATTAGCACCAGGATGAGGAACGATAGAAAGCAAAGCCATTCGGCTTTATGGAGTTTAGTAATAGATTTCTGAATCTTTACGCATTGCTCTCAAATCATTTGCAAGATTTTCAGTGAAACCAAACAACCCAACAGTCATTTAAAATGAATAAGCGGCAGCACTATTATAACCCAACCAGCATTATGGCGATACGGGGAAACATTCCTGCAGCCGTGTGGAGACCTTGCCGTTCTCCATCATCTGTCCGACAGAGCTGCGAGGCAGTGGTCATTATTGTGAGCATGTGTTTAGCTAGTGTTCTTGTTTGTTTGGCCTGGTTGATTGTGTGTACATGTGTGTGTGTGCATGTTGAGGTTCAAGTCCAGCGTAAACACTTGAGCTCTGCACTCTCAGGGTCCCTGGGCTACACAGCGGTATGTTTTTATCTCCCCATAAAATATGCAAAGGATGATCTACAGTAAAAGAAAAAAAAAAGAAAAGCACTTGTGGGGGCAGTAGTGTGTGTGTGTGTGTGTGTGTGTGTGTGTGTGTGTGTGTGTGTGCGTGCGCCTGATACACAGAGTAATGTCAGAGGGAGGTCCTAGAGTGAAGCTTGTCACATTGCATTAAGTCAGTCAGGCTGCCCAGGCCAAGCCCAGGGGTGAGCTGGGTAAATGTCTACACTGCAGCCTGCGTTGGCCTGTTCTCTCTGGGGTGATGGGGCTGAGCTGGGGTGCTGTGTGGGGCGTGGCGATACTCACCCTGCAGCCACCCACAGCTAGCTTCCCTGCATCTGTTTACCATTTCATCTCTCTCTAAAGAGCATGCGAGTTTGGTTTTGAGGTCGCAGCATCCATACACTCATGCACAAGCAAGCGCGCTCCAGGACCAGGTCGTTAGCAGCCGTGCGAGGCAGAGACGCCGTCTGCGTGTCCCCAGGGGGATCCACGGGGGCCAGGAGGAAAGATGAAGAATGAGGAAGAATCAGTGCGTATGCTCAATTTGGCCCCTTCCGTCCCTGTACTATACTTAAACATATGCAACAGAGATCCACATTCACAGCTGTTCAACGCCAGACTTCTGCAGTTGAACAGGAACCATCTCCATCAGAGCAACGGGCTGCTTTCTCAGGCACGAGAGACTCATAACCCAGAGAAACACACAGGCGTCTAGCCTCTCGTCAGCTGGGCAACACCGGCCCCTACTTTATGATTATGTAAATGAATGCATTCCCACTGACACGCTAATTTTGACCTGCCCACTGTACTCGCTGAAAGTATGTGTTGCTATGGTGATTAGTCTCGGCTATGATCTTGAACTGTACAATGATTTACTCGAAGCCCGAAGGCAGCGGTAGAGATCCAGGAGAGGAGAGAGAATGAGAATTCAATAAGAAGAGAGGAGTAAAAGACAAATGGGGAGAGGAGAGGAGAAGTGAGATCAGTGGCTGAGGGCTGTTTCATATTGATAGGACACCCCGGGCTGTTTAATTTAATTAGAAACGTGTGAACAGCACCGTCACCGAATAAAGACGAGCTCAGTGGGAAAAGCAGCTAAAACTCGGCGGCTTTTGTTCAGAGGAGAGTCTGGCATGTCAGAGCTAAACGAGTGTGACAGAAGCACTGTGGCCAGGGGAGGGGGGAGGGGCATTATTAATACAAGGAGAAATGAGGTGGCATAATCCTTTATAAGTGATGTTGTCAGATCACCAAAGATAAAGATGCTGAAGATGGAAAGACGGTTGATGAAAAGACGGATGATGAATTATGGATGATGGATTACGGAGGATGGATTATGGAGGACGGCCACGCTGTGCTGCGTAGAAGAGTCCTGCTCCCTGGTTAGACAGAAAAGGAAGCTTGTATATGTGCGTTTTTGTGAGAGTCTCGCTCTTTTTAGGCATAATGGTCATTCTGGGTGTTACTGTGGTAAGTATAGTGAAAGGCCGTTGTAAAAGAGCTCTAGTATCTCAGCGAGAACAGTACATGTAGCCATGGATACATTTGATATTTTTAGCCGTAATAGTAAGACTTGAGTGAGCATCGTCTCCAACACGCATTTGGTACGCCATTGCTATGGAAGGACGTGATAATGACAGCACAGGGATGAGTCAGAGTTTGGCTGTGCCAGAGACACTACAGACTAGCTCCTTCTCCCAAAGCTCCAGGGTGGCCGGAGTACTAGTAAAGGCTGTAGTGGGAGATCCAGCCTGATCTTCAACTGCTCCCTTCACTGTCCCGCCATGTCCCATCCTCACAGGCTGGTCATCCGCACAGAGGTATGCATGCAAAAAGTGTTGTCCCACAGACAGATATATATACCCGGGTCACTACTAGAGAGAGAGAGAGAGAGAGAAAGAGAGTGTGTGTGTGTGTGTGTGTCTGTGAGAGAGAGTGAGAATGAGTTAGAGCGCGCGCGTGTGTGTGTGTGTGTGTGTGTGTGTGTGTGTGTGTCTAACCTAGTCTAACCTTCTCTTTTTCAGACTTCCATAATGTTTAGTTGCATGTTTGATAAACAAGCCATATCAGATATGCGAGGGGATTTCTGCAAATAAAACATCCAGACAGACACAGAATACCTGCATTTATAGTAAATTTCCCATGAAAAACCCAGGTGAAAAGGTGGATAAAAAGTGCTTTCAGCCAACACAGCCTCCATCAAATTATCCGAATAACTGGAGCTCTTCCATGGTTAGACACGTTTGCCTTCACTGATGCTCTCATGCAGCTCCGGGCCTGACCACATGGTGGCGCTGCACAACTCCTCCACATCTTCCCTAATCACACTTTTACACAAATGCATGAAACCCAGTAGAAACTTGGAATGGAAAACAACTGGCGATGGCTCAGAGGGCTGGTATCCGCTCACCGGAGCAGAGGGACGTAGTCACTGCCCTTAATCAACTCTCTTACTCACGCTCTGTCATTTTCTCACAGAAAAAAAACCCCATTATCCTCCATCCGATGTGTTAAAGGGAAAACCACTCTAATGAGCAGTGCAGTGGCTCGCCATGACAGGAACACTACTACTAATAAACCCACTCCCGAGTGTTCAGTACAGTCTGTTCTCACATGGAATCTCAAGGGGACTGGATATCAAACCCCTGCCCACTCAAACGCTGATGCACTTTATTGGAACACATATCAAACATGCATCCAACAGTCCCCCAGAAGGCTGGGCTCGAGGGGAGGTTCACGGTGTAAAGGGCCTCCAGCCGACTTGATCTGCTCCTTAGCTGAAGCCTGCAGGTAGATACGGTGAAATTATGTAAGTGATGCACAACTCTAACATGACATCCTATCTGAACCTGAACTTTTACACTCTGGCAAAACCCTTAAGCCCCAGCTCTTTAAATCTGCCCACTAAGAATCACTCTTTGTAACCTCAATCAGAACAAATCCACAAGAAGACAGATTAGCATGCACACCGTGTGTGTGTGTGTGTGTGTGTGTGTGTGTGTGTGTGTGTGTGTGTGTGTAAGGCTTAACTGATGCAAGCAATTGAATGTAAATGGAAAAGGCCAGTTAGAGGTCTGAGCTAACACTCTGCATGCTGATGAAGGCTTAGCTTAGCTCTAGATGCAATACGTATCACCAACTGATTGATTTAAAATAAAATGACAAGGAAACATTTCTGGCAGCATCTGAAAACACGTAAGGTAGCTTTGATGAAATTCAGCTTTGGAATTTTACTGATTTTACCATATTAAGTAGAGATATGATTTGGTAGATGTCTTTGCTCAAAAAAGCACTTGGATCCATCTCTGTAATTATCCTGTATTTGCTGTAATATCGCCTACAATGTGACACATTAGAATCTACTGTGCTTACTTACGGACAGTCATGAGCCGTAATTTTACTTTCCCATTTCATTCAATCTTTGCACAGTCAAATGACAAGAACCTGTTCTCTGTGCAAACATTAAATCTGTGTCTACATGAACAGAATCCAGCGAAGCAAACAGAGCATCTGAGTGTGAGAGTGGGTTTGTGGGCGTATGTGTGTGTGTGTGTGTGTGTGTGTGTGTGTGTGTGTGTGTGTGTGTGTGTGTGTGTGTGTGTGTGTGTGTGTGTGTGATTAGTAGCACAGCATAAACTCCATGGGGCCCTACGGCAAAAGGCAGGGTAGAAGCCCTTTTTTCCTGCTTTTTATTATTATTATTATTTTTTTATTTACGACCCCCTCCTGGGGAGGCCCCCTCAGCTCACGGCCCTCCTGCAGTGTGTGTCCTGCCTGCCCCTCCCTTATGCCAGTGTGTGAAATGGAATGTGAGAGATGGTGTGTATGGTGGTGGTGCTGATGGCCTGCTCCCTGGACCCAGTGGCCCCCCGCAGTCTCCATCTGACATGCTAAGCCTCGAGTTGTTCAACAGACTTCTCCATACACACACTCACACACTCCCCAGTTGGTCTGTAGTCAGATCAACTAGACAACCACGTATAAACTGCACCAAAGCCTCTCCACTGTTAATATGTCAGACAGTAGATTATGAGTGGAAAACACTTTACTGGGAGCCCTTTCACGCAGCAGAGAGAGAGAGAACAGAAATGTTTTCCTAAGTGCGGCAGAGCTACAGTATCATCTCTCATGCACACAAGTCATTACGTCTCCTTAAATGCTCATTCAAACTCCTCTTTGTCTGTGGCCTCGTGTCATTTTTATTATGGCAATAAATCAGCACCACTTGCCTGATGCGAAGCTCCGACGGCTTCTGCAGGTCAGATGTGGGGCTGCATAAACAATAACAGGGCTCTACCGGGAAGCAGCTACCCTTCCCTAATGAGAACCCAGGCTCGCATCAAACGCCAAGCCCCTGCTCATGGAAAAGGATCAGAGGGGTTGGATTTAGATGTACCCATGGCCTGCAGAAGCACACTGGGGTGCTTCTCTCTCTCTCTCTCCCTCCCTCTCTCTCTCTCGGTCCCTCTCCCAGACCTGACTGGTGATGAAAGAGGAGCTCCTCTATCCTCTCACACTGGACACTCTGCACAGATCCTTTCCAAGGCTCTTGAAGCTCCGACATGCTACCGCAGTTCACTCACCATCATGGTTGACATTCAACCATGCGTGAGAGACAATGGTGCCCCAGAAACCATGTTCACCTCGTCTCTCTCTCTCCCCAACCCTGAATCCTGACCGATGCGTGTTATGAGGGAGAATAATTAAACGTGCCCTGCTGTGTCTCTCCATGGACGACGGCAAACAGCAGGAGCAGCGGCGGCTCAAAGTATTCAAATAAAAACAGGAGCGGTCCAAATACAGCCATGAGGGCCCTTAACACGAAGCCCCCTGTTCCCGCTGGCAACAACACCAAACAACTTCACCTCAGCCCGTCTAATCCGAGACATTAACGTGTCAAACTGCAAGAGCGGGAGCAGAAAAGGGGGATGGAAGCGTCCGTGGAAAAGTGCGGCGGCTCTTGAGGAGCGGAGCGGATCCCGAGCAGGACGCCGGCAGCTCTCTTTACGTGAGAAAAACAAAACGAAGCCTCCGTGCCAAAAGTGCTAAAGAAAAGACGTGAAACGTCTGCAGAAGGAAGAACGCGTGAAGCGGTATGTGGAGGCTGGACAGTGACCGTGCAGACATGACTAATTATACGGCTGCGAGCAAGATTATCCTCCATGGTAATTTCAAACACAAAGGCCAGTTAAGAGGATGTCAGAGGACACACTAGCGCTACACAAAGAGCCAGACGAGGAGATGGGCGGCACACCGAGCCTGTTTCTCAATGGAATGAGGGATGTGTAACATCATACGAGGAAGTACTGAGGTGTAGGAGAAAAGGGGAAAAACAACAGCAAGCTACTCCGCCATTTTGACCAAGACTTCTGAAATATGGTGGTATCGTCATTGTGCTATAGAGATGGTTCTCAGCACCAGGGATAGTGAGCTTGGTAACAATACTGGAATATCGTTGATGAAAACCTCCAGAGCACAAGCTATCTGGAGTGACAGTTCACCTTTCAACATGACAATGATCCAAAGCATACAGCTTATATAGGTAGCTTTGGGAAACCTCTGGATGTCCTTGTGCAGATTTGCCTAAGCTCAGAGTTCAACTCCATTGAACATCTGTCAAGAGAATGTTCACAACCACTTATCCAATCTCAAGGAGCTTCAGAGGAGTGGCCATGAAGCAAAGGACAAACAGACAAAATATAGGAGAGCAGGGCTTGTAGAGGCGAATCAGAGAAGGTGTGTTCCTGTGTTTGCTGCCAAAGGACCATCTACAAAGGTTCTGAATACTTTTATGAATAAGGGATTTCAGTATTGGACTATTTCTCATTAATTTTGTCATTAAGAGTAATCATAACGTATAGACTGATGGGTAAAAATGGCAATTATATCCATTACATCCATTCAAAATCAAATCCACAACACAATACAGTGTACATCAAGTAACAAGGTCAAAACACTTCTGTGAATCCACTGCATCTGAGAAACAGACGAGAAACCTGTAATGGTGCTCTGTGCCAACGGGGTCTACGCCATGAGCGGGTCGTCACCATGTACTCACACTTGATGTTGAAGGAGGCGACGGCGGAGGTGACCACCTCGCCGTCGGCCAGGCTCGTGGCCTCGCACTGGAAGTTGCCGGCATCGAGGAGCCGGTCCACGGCAGCGAACTTGAGGTTTCCGCCCTCCAGGAAGCGGCGCTCGGAGGGGAGCACGCGCTGGCCGTCCTGCAGCCAGGAGTAGTTGACGTGTGGCGCCCCACTGACCTCGCAACGCAGCATGGCACTACGCCCGTGGAGGGCGTCCTGCGACTGGGGCTCTTTGGAGAAGTGCAGAGAGGACGCCTGCACCCATAGTGCTGAGAGAGAGAGAGAGAGAGAAGGTTACTACTTAAATATTACACACTTTAACACTTACAATTTGAGCGTGTAGACTTTACAAATAGCCCCCTCAGGGGTCAGACACTCGCTTTGGGGGAAGTTGTACTGTCCAAGGACACAGAGCATGAAGAGAGATTTAGAAAGAGCACTTTTTTTGGAAGCAAGAATAATAGTGCGTTGAAAGCAACACAAAAACAAGCTAATGACTTTAAGATGCTCTTAGTCAATGGTTTAAACTCGTCTTGTCCCTCAGCAAATGAACACTGCAGTCTCAATGAGGAGGTGTCAGATCAAGTCCACAGCCTCTCTGAAATGTCCCTGCCATCAGCTCTCACACACAAATAAACATGCTCATGGGCGCTCACACACACACACACACACACACACACACACACACACACACACACACACACACACACACACACACACACACACACACACACACAGACTCCGCAAATTCATATTCAAGCAAACGCTGCAAGACTTTGATCGATCAAGATAATTTTTGTGGCGCTCAACCCGAATCGTGCATCCAACTGCAGGATTTTCGGAAGTTCACGCTGATTCAAGCATCTTACTGCAGCATTTTGAGATGCTCACTCTGAACCGTGTAACTGACGGCATCATTTTTAGTAGCGCACTGAACTATATATTTAATTACATAACTTTGAGAAGCTCATTGAATTGGAGTCATTTTGAGAAGCTCACTCTGAATCATATATGTGATGGAGTCATTTTGAGAAGCTCACTCTGAATTGTGTATCTGTCTAGCTCTTTAGGGAGCCCAGCACTCAGTATAGCCTAAAGGGCCATGTGCAAATCTAGCAAGCCTAGCATGTATTTTTAGGAATGGCCTCAAAGCAATGCGTGTGTGTGTGTGTGTGTGTGTGTGTGTGTGTGTGTGTGTGTGTGTGTGTGTGTGTGTAGGGGGGTGGGTTGTGTTTCACGGTGTTCTGTCTAATTATATGAAGAACTATCAAATTAAACTTGACAAAGACTTCACCACAAAGAGAAAGAACGAGAGCAAGAGAGTGACAGACAGGGTGATGGATAGAGAGAGAGAGAGAGAGAGAGAGAGAGAGAGAGAGAGAGAGGGGAGTGATAGACTCGGGGAGAAACAGACACAAAGTGGCAGACAGAAAGCAGTCATCTCTCGCACTCTCAAACATATACACCCACATATAGATGAAAACTAAGCAATGCCCGGAGTCATGTTGTGTTTACTTGCTACACAAGTAAACATTATTCCAGTACAGTGACCTAACCAATCACCTGTAATTGGGCATCAGATTAATTGATTCCAGGCCTGAGTAACAAATGAACACAGACAGGTTAAATACATCTGCTCAGAAACAAGCCTGTCAATTTTCAGTGAAGACTTACACGGCCCCAGAGCTTCACAATTACACCATTTTGCAAAATATTATTTCTTTCATAACCACATTTGGAAACATCTTTTGTGTCAAAGGTATTTTTTCTTATACAGTGACATCACTTTTAAATGGTGCTGGAGAACTGTAGCCTGAGATTTGACCAGATTTCCTACTAAAACTGTTCATTAGCATGCTAAGCTCACCCTGAGCCTTTTGTTGAATGCACTGCTGGTGAAATCCCTGAACACTAAAAATTTAGCTATTTTAAGTTTAGGAAATTCTCTCTATGGAGCAAAAGGACCAGAAAAGACTGAAAATGTCACATAAATACTATTACCACTTCACTACCTGGATGTGTGTGTAGAATATGCAAAGAGAGAGATTCCCCATGAGGTACAGCAGGTCACTATAATAGCTTGGTTGATATAAGATGCAGGAGTTTCTGTCTGTTAGATAAGGAAGTATGCAGTAGTCAAAGCCCTGACCCCTAGTTCAAAGCCCTGGCTACCTACCAGTAGCTGTAGCACATGTCTATACAGCTGTAGCACAGCGCAGCAACGCAGCTGTAGCATGTTAGCACAACTGTAGTTATCTCTATAGCTCTGAAAGGGCTCCTACCACAGCAGCAATTCCACAGCTCACTTGGGAATTCATCTAAAGAGTCTCCAGTATACCTCACTGAACAACCACAGGCCAGCTCCATATACGATGCATAAACTGAACAAAGACGAACATTAAAGGTGTGTTACTAAATAACATTCATTATTGTTGTCATTTTCCAGCGTCACGTACAGTTCATCTTTTTGCAAAATTTGAATAAATGCTCTGAGCCATTATGGTCTCCCCAAAATACACACTGGCACCAGAGGGCAAAGTAAGAAAGCTTGGAGGTAATTGCGTAAATGGTGTTTTGCTGTTGGCCATTGTTGTTTGTAATAAAGCAGAGAGCTACATTGTGGGCCTGGACCGCCTCTTAAAAGGTCGGGTAGGCAATTTTTGTAGAAATTTTCTTGAGCCCTCCTTCCAAAAACACATGAACATAAACTGGCTGACTACAGCTAGAGGAGCAAGTACCCATAATGCCTGTGGGCGAAGCAGCTTAGGAAGAGAGGAAACTAGGTTAGTCTTGTAAAGACAAAGCGTGGTTCACTCTGGTTTACATTTACAACATGTAAACGCCCTTATCCAGCACAACGTCTGATATCTTGCTTCACCTAACCTCATTTTAGTCATAGGTGTTTCTCTTTCTTTTGTGTCTTCCTTTTGCTGTGCAAGACGTGGCCAGTGCACCTGTGCACTTCCTCTGCCCTTCTTCCTGCTGTCAACAGGAAGGGGTGTGGCAGGAAGGAGACAGGCTGATTGGACCTCATCATCCCCAAATAACTTGTTTTCCTTTTTATCATCACGGAATTTGATTTAATTAACATCATTCTGATTTTAAAAGTTTTTTTTTTTTTAATACAGCAAAAAAATAATAAAAATACGAGTCATCCTGGATCTGGAATCTGGATCTCCAGCCCCGTAGGTTTACAACACATATAGCAGCTGTTTCCTGCTGTGTTGGAAAGTGCATTCAGTGCCACACATTTCAGATCAGTTCAGGAGAGCAAAGCACACTGCACTAAAAATGTGGCCACACGTGCTGACAGTCAGAGAGTAACAGACAGATGGAGAAAACGGTGTTCTCTGACACACATGCAAATCAGCCGACACCATCTTAATGTTACAGTTCTCAAAAATCTAGTACTATGAGGAGTGGCTGGAGAAATGCATGCACATGCATGTGTGCACGCACACCCATACGCACAAGCACACAACCACACACACACACACAAGTATAAGAAAAAAAGAACAAAAGTAGCCAACAGATACAAACTATATAACCCATTTCATCTGCAGCCATAGAGTCCCTGACTAAAAAGATTTGGTCTCTGTGGAAAGAACTTTTTCCATCTAGTCAATTCTGGTCAGCTGGCCTCGCTCAGCTTTTCAAAAACCCTTAATTGGACCTGATGGAAGAGATTCTGTAGATTACATCAGTGTCTGAGAGTCCCGCTAAGATACTGCAGCTGCCTTCCAAGTTCCCCAGCACTCAGACACAAACTGTAATAACTGACAGACAAACAGCCAGACTGGGGAGAACACCTCAAACTCTACAAGATGGTCAAAAGAACACAGCTGACCTAGATATGACATGAAGAAAAAACGCTGCTTGTTGCTGGTGAATGATGTGATGATATGCTGTGGAGATCAGGACCAGTTCAACAGTGGTTGGGACACTGACTTGATGACAATATAAAACATCACGGCGACCGTATAAATCAGTGTAATGTGCAGCACCAAATCATTACTTTGTGCTCACACTGAACATTCTCTATATGCACCTTTTCATTATGTACGTTTTATTACTCAGTATATTACACTTTAATGAATGGAACAGTACACCAATATACAGTGTAATACCTCATGTATTTTCCTAACTCTTTGGTAAAATGAACATTGAATTATTGATTTATCAATAGCATAATTAATTGTCTAATTTAAAAACAAAACTTCTTTTCATATGTTCAGTACATGCCATAACAAATGTGTGTTGACCCAAAATACATCTATTTAGCACAGAAACAAAATACAACTTGTAAAACATACAAACATGCAAGTCAATTTGCATCTGTTATGAACAGATTACCTCATGCTCACTGCAACCTCAGGGCATGACTACTGTAGTTCAACCAGTCCTGCAAGTCAACATAATTTACACTTAATTTAAATTACACTTAACTGCTTTAAAGTCACAGCAATTTGAGAGTGCTGCCAGCCTAACAGGGTTGGCCTAGAAATCCTGACTAACTAGATCAAAGCTGCATTCAGCTCTGCTTTCAGCTCCAGATTCAGACGAGGTGACGGAAAAGCCAAGGGAAGAATTAATGTCTTGACGTTGGAGCAGTAAATGAGCACTTAGCCGAGAAATTAGAAGCCCCACATTTAGGTCACATTCTATTACATTCGGCACAAATGAGGCAATTTGTGTGAAGGCAGCCAGAGAGGGGAGATCAGTGCTCCACAAGCTCCATTAGGTGGTGTGATTCTTTGTTCAAGTCCCCTCGACAGACCTAAAGTGGAGCAGCCCAGCCTTGCATACATAATTCATGGAGGTTGATAGAAATCTCCAAGCAGCACCAGGCATGACAGTTTCAGTCATAAGGTGAGCTACACACAACACCCCCCCCAATGTCTCCCACAACACTGTCTGGTGACACAGGCTTTTCTAACAACCCCAGCACTCTCCAGTGTCTGGGTGTGATCCGTTCAATGGCGATGGCAGCACCAACCCCACACACGAGCTTATAAATAGTTTTTCATTCTTTGAAGCTCCACCAGCTGGTGGCCCTCGTCAGCAGCTCCTACGGCCAGTAATGCAGGGCACCTCCTGGAGCTGCTCCCGTCTGAAGCACCACGACGGCGAGCTCACGAGCCACTCCTGCCAGATTTCCGCATGATGGATTTATAGGAGTGTGAGTGTGTGCGAGGTGGGGCTACCACTGCCGTGCCGCACAGAAGCAGGCTCACTCCTCACAGCCATCAGACAGCCATGTGGGACTAGTTAGGGAGGGAAAGAAACCTCCCCAGACAGAAGACGAGAGAAGGAGCTGACCAGGGGAGGCAATGGAAACAGCTAATGTTAGTCATGTTGCTATGGTAATATGTAATCATGGTTACCCACACCTTCTCTGCGAGTACCTGTTCTGGATGCCCTGCTAGGTTTCTTGGCTGTGGTGTGGCAGCTTTTCAGAGGAACACTGATGCAGGAGATTTTTTTTTACATTTTCTATCTACTGAATGAAAATAAGACATTGACAAATGTGTTTTAAATAATAAATATGCCCCAGTAACCGAGGGTCACTATAGTTCAGTTTGTCTCAATGTTTCCAGAATTTACAATCCAGTCTGCCACTCTTTTCCAATTCATCAACATGTTTTTATGTTATAGAGATCCTATAAAGTCAAAGTCAAATTTATTTATATAGCGCTTTTCACAACACACACAACATAAACACAGCGACAGACAGCCAACACACAGGCTGAAAACTTCACAAACAGGGTTTTTACTTATAAGCATTATAAGCACCAGTTGTGGCCTCTGTAAGCAAAAGCTCCATGACTTGTTTAATCTCATGTGAAGCTTCATGACTTGTTTAATCTCACGTGAAGCTCCATGACTTGTTTAATCTCACGTGAAGCTCCATGACTTGTTTAATCTCACGTGAAGCTCCATGACATCTTTAATCTCACGTGAAGCTCCATGACATCTTTAATCTCACGTGAAGCTCCATGACATCTTTAATCTCACATGAAGCTCCTTTACAGAGGCCCCAACTTGGCCAAATCTCAAAAACCAGAGTGTTCCAACGCATTCCCAAAGCCCAATGGCATGATCGTTTGGAAGTTTCTCCTTACCACAGCCGAGATACTCAGCTTGGATACGAGATGCAGACCGAAAAGGCAAGTTCTTACCTAAGAGAAACAGAGTGCTGTGAAATATCATAAAATAAGACACATTTAGACACATACTATTAAAACCAAAAAGAACTAATGTTTTCATCCAAGTTCTTCATAAGGTTTCAGATTATGAGGTAGGCGAAACATACATCTAAATACTTCTTTTCCTTTATACTGTACACAAGGCTTTGGAAAGCCAAATATACAGAAGTTAATAATATTAAAGTGATATTTCAAAGTTGTTAAAGCTAATACATACTTTACATAAGGCAGGCTTGTGAGGGCAGGCCTAGAAATCCCACTAGATGTTCAAACTGCTGTTTACATAAGCCCATAAGTATTTCATTTTTTTGTTTTCATGTGGTTACTGTTGATTTTTAATATTACCTACAGTTGGCATACATGTCACCATACAAAATATATCCAAGAAGAACCCAGCATGATACAGTAATGCTACCATCAATAAATAAACTGCTAAAATATTTATGAAATATTTCACCTGGCTTTTCCTGAAAGATATTTCTCACACCAAGACAGCTAGCCCAAAGGCACATATCCTTAGAAACAAAAACTAGGTACCCTAGAATAGCAAAAGTTCACTCTGAGAAGAATTCATAAATTAATTTCTCACATACATCTATACTGGGACCTCCATTCATTTGTAATAAATCTCAGTAACGGAGACAATCCCATGGTGTTCATCTTGATGAAGGAGGGAAGCCTTACTCCCAATGGATACCCCTCCCCCCAAAAACAAAACAAACAATAAACCATACAAACCACACCAACAAAAAAGATAACATCACTTGCTCAAGATTGTCTAAATTGTTAAAACTTTCTTGAAGAGGTTACACATTTTATAAAGGGTTAAATATACATAAACCATTTCACAATTTCACAGAATTCCTTCTGGTGACTCGCCTGCGGAGAATATTTAAATCAAGTGTTATTACTGCATGTCATGACTGTAGATAATCACTGCCACTGCCAATTTAGTGGGTTTTTTTTATTTTTTTATTCTTACCCCAAGTGTGGTAACTCCACAATGGGTAACTCTAAATCTGAGCACGTCCCCGTGACCCTTAGCTGGTGTTGGGGAGGTGTTTTCCTGCAGGAGTAATTGGGGAGTTGAGAAGTGGGGGCAGTCTTCAGCTATGCAGTTTCAGTCTGCTCGTTACTGCACACAATCACCAACACCAGCACCAATTTGCTGAGGCGTTACTGTCACCGTGGCTATGGGGTAGGGTCACTGACACTCTGCCCGTGTGTGTGTGTGTGTGTGTGTGTGTGTGTGTTAGCACTGACAGAATCTGTATTGCTTTGCTACAGGGAAAAATAGCAATGATAAAAGAAACGTGCAGAGAGCTCTCACTAAGGAGGATTGGAGTGCCCTTTACGGAAACTGAGGTCTGAAGCAGAGCCTCATTAGCGCTTCATGACTCCATGGTTAGCAGAGCCTGACACCGTATTCACAAAACACGACAGACACCGTATCAGAGATCACCGCTTCTCATCAGACCATTTACACGTCCACACAACAGAAACAACCACAAAGCATGAACACATTAACGCATTCATTTAACCTCAGGAAAGCTCCATTTCATGGAGGTCAACCTGAAGCTCTCCGTCTGACAGACTACCACTCATTCAATTAGCCATTTGAATATTTAACTGGTTGCTGAGTCACAATTGATACTGTAATCCAAGTTGAAGAGCAATAATCACGCTTAGATCATTAAACACTCAACGATATTCAAAGTGCTTTACACTAGCTGAACCGAGACCGCTGTGCTTCATAGGAACACTTGCTTGTCCAATCCTCGGTCTAAATACCAAAACCACCCAGACAACTACACTGGAAAAATGATAACTGAAGTTGAAAAGGCACATAGCTCACTAAAGCACTTCCCGCCCGCTACAAAAGCCTGAAAGGATGTTTTTAATGTCTTCCTGTTCACACACTCTGCTTCTGCCAATTAACCAGCAAAGGACACACATGGTATCCATGATGAATAGTAATCATAAAACCCTCATAAAACAAGTAGGGAAAAAAACATATAGGCAGGATTTGCTTGCATCAAAGCAGTATGTCATGGTGTGTGTGTGTGTGTGTGTGTGTGTGTGTGTGTGTGTGTGTGTGTGTGTGTGTGTGTGTGTGTGTGTGAGTGCATGTGTGCACAGCCCCTCACTGACTTACACAGGGCTAAACAGAACACCCAGGCATGCTCGTTAGTGATTCATTAGCCAATTACAGATCTGGTGATGTAACCTGGACTGCAGCTCTGGGCCCTGCTCCAGAGTTCTAGTGAGAAAGAGCTTCACACACCCATGCAAAACGATGCTATTGTTCCAGTTATTTAGAACAGCACAACTGTCGTTGTCTGGATGTACTGCTTGTCATCTGGGTGTATTTCCAAACCAGTAGTGAAGACCAAAGAGGGCGATTGATTTAGACCCTCTCTGGAAGCAGGCCGCTGGACACTGACACCACCCACCTCTTCTCCGCTCCGGGGAGGTGGGGGGGTCTAAAAGCCACATGTGGAGTTCACAGTGCAGTAAGCCCTTAGGTGTGAGCCAGGAGTTCAGCTGGAGTTAGTCATGTTTTACTTACACTCCTAAACCTTTCCCTTTGATCCTTCTATATAACCAATGCATAAAACAAGTTCTAAAAAAAAGTCCTGACAAAGAGAACAAACTCTGGAATGGTGTGAAAGTGAGAAGTAGGAATTCTGTGACCTGGAAGGTCACATTCCACAGTGGACCTGCTCACCCTGAAGAGTGGAAAGACACTCTTTAGGGATTCAGGGCCAAATCTATGGTCTGCCTCCAGCACCCTCCAGCGTGTTTGAGGGTCTGCAATGTTTCTGCAGTTTCTTGCCCAAAGCTGCAGCGCGTCAACACCTCAGAGCGTCTGACATCACCACTACAGGGTTGGCTTTTTTTTCTCTCTTTAGACATCAAAACCTCTTACATAAGCATGTCATGGTTATATTTCAGTTGTGAGTCATCAAGCATTTCTTTGCATAATATAATTGGATCAGCTGACAGGCAGCATGTATGAAACCAGAGAAAAAAGGAGGAACAATCAAATGAACAAAAGAAAATAATAATCGTCTTAACGAGCACACATTGCAACACATTCAGAAATTGCATGGACATGGTTTATGAAGGCTGAAACAGAAGATTGTTTGAGACTAGTAGCTAAAAACATCCTAGATCAAAAAAAGTCCTAGATCAGTAACCTTAGTACTGTCTTCTTACATGGAGCGCAAGCTTAACACATCCACAAGGAAAAGAACCAGCTGTCTCATGAAGAGCCAGGACAACTGTCCCTGCCTCAGACAGAAACGCTGGAGTCCTGTGCAGATTAAAGTCCATGTGAAAGTGTGGAGCGAACGTAGTAGCAGAGAACCTTAGATCCTGGTCCTTGGCTCAGGGTCATGGGATTATTCTTATTTGAATGTATTCAGGAGCATTCTGGTGCTCTCTCTCACTCCCTCTCTCCCTCACACACGCACACACTTTCTCTTGCTCCGTTTCTCCCTCACACAATGTTGGTTTGATATAAACTCTAATGACACACTGGGCCTGATTTTTTAATTCGTATTCCTCACACAATGCGTGTTCATTGTTTACTGACTGTCTGGCCCCCATCCACAGACCACATGGGGGCAAGGAAATTACGAGCACCCCCCCCCCCCCCCCCTTCCCATATTAGCTGCGGCTTTCATATCTGTAATCTACATCACTACAGGTCAAAGGTCAGGCTTACAATCTGCATTTACAATGAGGCTTTGATAAAGCATAGCACTCTTACACTCTTACAACGAAGGCACTCACAGCATTACTAAATACCCAGTTAAGTGCTGACACAGAGTCAACACAAACACAACTGCTGGCTTCAGCCAGGGTCAGTTTTTCATTCTGCTGTTTTTTCCCCCCCACAGATGAAAGGCAGCCAACAGTAACGCAGACCAGCCAGACTTTGAAGCAGAGATCTATGTGTATGGCTCAGAACTGCAGCCAGTGGACCAGCGGTACCACATCATTAATCTATATTCTCCAGACCAGGTGAACGGTCCAGCACCACTGGGAAAAACTGCCGGGACAACGCTTCCTCAAGACTGGGGCGAGAGACAGGGCATGACGGATGAACACCGTTCCCTGCATTCACTAAGTGGTTTAAGGAACACGCTACCACTGGAGAAGTGATGATGTACAGAGCAGATAGCCCGTATGACGCAGTATGAGGACCGTACAGCGCTCTTGAAAGAGCAGCATTGTGTGTTGGTTGGATTGGGACTTCGACCCGAGGAACGGCAGAGAAACCGTGGGCCACACGGGTCACAATATCACGTACGAGAAAAGAGCCCGAGATGTTTCCCATAGCGAGGAGCTGTACTAGACACTGACTGCAGATGGAGTTCGTGGAGTTGGTGACCTGCGACCGGCCCCCAGTATCCACGAGGACGGCAGAACGTCACTTTTCCTCCTCCCAGCTCTGAACACAACAAAGAGATGAAGGGGAAGAGTAGCGAAGGGGTGAGAGAACCGCTCGCACTCGTTCGCTGCGGAGTCGCATGGACAGCTAGATGCTGTGGCCCCTACGGAGCATGCTCAGTGAGGCCAGGCCTGCTAGACGCATTACGCTGGATGCACGTTATCCAATTAGCAGGGGAATTACAGTATAAGCAGAGTGAGTACTGAGAGGTTATAGACAGGAAGTCTCTGAGATCTCAAAAGCACTTAATGCTGACCTAGGGAGTATGGAAACTTCAGCTAAGAGAAAATGCTTTTTCCTGTCAGCCAGAAGTTCCATCAAGTATACCTGTTATTAAAAACCTGGGACTTGGCAATTAATGAGATATTCTGGGGGTTTCCCCTTAGCACATAAATGAAAAACACTTTGTTTCTGACTTTTAATCCCAAGCAAACAGCGTGTGTAAAGAAACTGCCATGAGGAGTTGTAAAGCTGAGGGCCGTAGCCAGTGGGTTTCCAGGCACTACTGTGGTCCTGCCCTTTCCAGGAAGCACGTGGCTGGCTTTGGCACACAACAGTGTGGTCATCAGAACCAAATTACCCAGAGAAGAGAGGCTGAGATCAGACTAGCGGCTCCTCAAGCCCTACGGCTCCACGATCGGTTTGGTTAACTAATCTCAACAAATATATGAGAGACCACAGAATGGCATAACACATACCACAGATACATGTTCACTTACACACACACACACACACACACACACGCACACACACACACACACACACTTACACTTACACCCTCTCTCAACATACACACAGAAACAAACAGACCTGAACGCGAGAGGAGACCTATGAATAAAAGAATAACCTCCTGTTTGCAGTCAGGAAACACAGCGTTTGGGGGTCTGTCAGCTAATGAAGGGACCGACTGATCTCCCATGTCCTCAGTCACTGGGTCGTTTATTCCACCCCAGGACTAGCGAAACAGTGCAAAGATGCACTGTAATGTTAGAGTGTAAAAACAGTTGTAACCCTTCCACTGGCGTAGACTGGTATGCAGCTATGCATCAAATGATTCTTTTATTTCTGTTCCAGACTGCTCATGTAAATATTCATGAGGTGAGATTTGTGAATATAACAGCTCAGCAGATAACAGACAAGTGCAACTTGCTGCCAGTCAATTAAGCTCAATTACAGAGTTAGCAGCAAGAGATGAATGATGGGTGTGTGTGGTATCGCCCTGTGTCATCTAAATAAAAACATCCAAAGCAATTCATCATGTGTGAACATGAGCCTGCTGCCATGGCTGCACACGTGAAACAACCACACACATGCAAACCCCCCCCACCACACACACCCACCATTAGATGAATCGTTCCAATTAGGCTGCATTAACTCTTTATTCATTATCAGCAGAGGTGCCATCATTTTTTAGGTGTTGACAGGTGGCTTGTTAGCAAGTGCTGTGTTTTCCCTGCAGAAAGAGGTGGAGTGAGTGAGAATGGGGAGAGAGAGTGAGAGAGAGAGAGAGAGAGACTGAAAGAAACACTTGACAGCATGAAAATATGAACTTCACAACTACTGTACTCATTTTCCTCAAGTGAGCAAATTCCCTCAGCTTCCATTGTACACCGATGAGGGGCACATTTGTTTATTACATAGGCTGACGTAATCTATGTACGATAACTTAAAAGAATTAAACCTTAACATAGTAGTTGCAGCACCACTACTGTAGAATCAAGAAATAATCACTTTTCTACAATCCAGTCTTCCATCAACTTAAGCTTAGATAATTTCCTCTATTATTGTGCATCATTGATTTAACAGGAGGCACAAAGAAGATATTCACATGGCCACTTTATATACACACACGAAGTTCCAGACGTGGAGATATACTTCAAGGTGATAACACGAAGTGCAAATAACAGCAAGGAGAGATACTGTTAAATCCATATGTACTACTCACTCAACAAACACGGCAGAACATGCAAGACTAACAGATGTTAGATTAGTGTCCGGAAGAGGAAGGCCGCTGAACTGATACCACATGCCTTACCTTTCACCATCATCTACCTCCCAACGTCATTTCCAGATAACAGCTAGAGCAGAGACTTCTCAGCACAAAGCAAAGTCACGTCCAGCTCACAACTCCAGCAATCCCACTTAAAGCATACCTGTACATGCACCAAGGCTTAGAGATGTACGTGTAATGCAGCAGGGCATTACACCCCCGCCCACGTCAAAGGCAGCTATACAAACAAAAAGAGCTGTGGAGGAGAAAGTGGTTGTCACGTTTAGCTCTCTGATGGTCACATATATACCACAGATCTCTCCAAACACGACCCACACAGCAGTGGAGTGCGTGTGCATTTGTGCATGTGGGTGGCTGGCTGGGGAAGCTGAGGTTGGGGGTGCACGCAGTTAAAATATGACATCTGGAAAACATATTGTCAAGGTCCCCCTTCAAAGTTTGTGTTTTTAGTTTGATGATTTACTGAATGCATGTGGGCATGTGTGCTGTTCCTGAGTCTTTGATTCTTGTGTTCAGCAGATCTACGTTTCCTTTCCAGAAGCTCAGTCCCAAACAGAACACATATCAAACATTAGATCCGTTTAAAAACAGAAATGAATCAAAGGATGTTTCAATCTTTCAATCTGGACACACCTCTTAAGCTCAACTCTACCGGGTAAATAAGACTGTTTGCTCCGGGCTCAAGTTGATGTCATAGGCCCTACTGAGTTCAAAGAAACATAGATATTATATAGCTTACAGTCTACCCTCGCTTTTAAGAAAGCCAAGGGGACTTGTGAGGCTTTACTTCAGTGTTGACTTTCATGTTTCCTGATCCAGTCCTCAGGGACGCTGGAGACAGTCCGGGATTTTTTTTGCTATCGCAGCTCCCAGCACACCTTCTATATCAGGAATTCATCATCACATGGTTCAGGTCTGCTGGAATTTAGGACAGAGCAAAAACGTGGAGTGTCTGAAGTCCCAAGGCCTGGATTGGGAATCACAAATTTAGTTCACGTCAGTCCAATGAAAATGCATTCATGGTTATAAATATTTTCAATGAAAATGTAGATTATACATTTACATTCTAAAGTTAATTTGAAAATTGCTTCCAAAAACTGCGCGCTCGCGCTCTCGCTCTCTCTCTCTCTCTCTCTCTCTCTCTCTCTCTCACACACACACACACACACTTATTAGTATCAGTAAGTCCACTAATGAGACCTTTAGGGCAGCTGTAGCCACAATGCTCCCTTTCTGACAGACAGGAGAAGAGAGAGCAAAAAAAAAAAAAAAAAAAAAAAAGAAAAGAAATACTTGAAAAAAAAAAGACTAGTGTGAGCTTCAACACCCCATGCTGGCAGCTAATTAGCCACAACGCTCCCTCCGTTCCACAAACTCTTTCCCATTACATGCAGCTGGTAGCACGTTTCCTGTCTCTGAATTCCCTCTCTGTTGAAAGACGTAGAGACCAGCCATTTCGGTGCTCTCGTAACAAACCAGCGGCTCCCTTTGGTGTCAATCAAGCCTTGCGAAGCTGGCACAGGCACAGTTCACAGATTTCGCCTTAACGCGTAGTGCCTGTTAGCGGAGCCATCCTCCAACACTGCTTCATGACAGGTCAAGGCATGTAGCTTCTGAGGCCACTACGGCTAGCAGACGCTAACGACTAAAAGCATGTAATCCCTGTAATTATGGATCTCGTAATGATGGAGCTGTCTAGAGACTCTACCAGGTGAGGGAGGTCTTGTTAAGCACAACTTATGCCAACCTGTCACTTTCATCTGGTCAACATTTAAAACTGACATTAAAAAATTGTTTTTATACAATTTTGGTTATTTAACTTTTATTGGAAAAAAAACCCTGATGTGTGCCACACAGGCAGTTAGAACGAAGACAGGAGCCTCGTGTGTAGGACCATCAATCAATAGTGACTGTGTGTGTGTATGTGTGTATGTGTGTGTGTGTACGCGCGCATGTGAGTGAGAGAATGCGCACTAGATAGGTTGATTAAATAAATACTGCACAAAAGTAGTTCTCTCAGTCGAATACTGTTAAATATTTCAGCGACTCGCTGTGGAGAAACATTTACTTTCTAAAACAACCTGGCTCTCAGTTCCGTCTGCTCATGTTCAGAACTGTTTTGGCTAACCAAACTCACGGTGGCTACATTACAGCACATTTGCCCTTCAGAAGGTGAGCAGGAAAATACAATACCACACCAGGGAAAAGTTTCAGCTCAGATGTAGCGCAATCTTCTACTCTCGCCAGAGCTCTTGTGAACTGGCCCTTTGCATATGCGGACAAAGAAAGGCAGATGGATTAAAGTGCTTGATGTAATCACACAATCACAAACCGCCACTCACTCGGCCGCGTCCTATGGGGGACACCCGTTTGCCTTCTGCTCTCACTCTGAGAACGAGGAAGACATCAGGCATCATTCACCAGATTCTGGCACAGGGAACATAAGCATCAGCCTCCTCATATCAGAATGGAGGGGGGGTTGTGTGAATAGGTTTTGTCTTGCCTCCCGGGACTCAACCCTCGCCTCAGTAATAACCCGCAGCTGTCGGCCTGACACCGGCTGCCTCTCGGGCCCTGAACTCAGGCCCTGAACACATTGCTTTATTGCCTTTCAAACGGACATGGTGGCCTGTTTATAAGGGGACTAGGCAGGAGGTGCTAAGAGCAGTGGAGGTGGTGCCTCAAATCACCCTTCTCCCCTTCCCTCACTTTACAGAAGCACTAGGGCCCTAGCGGAGACGCACTCTGACTCAAAAAGAAACTCAGGAAACAGGCAGTCACGCAAAATGTCTCATGGGCAGGATTAGCTGCCTTGCCAAACCCCTCTGGACTATCTACAGAAGCAGAGCTGCAGGGTTCCTAGATTAGGACTCTCAGATTAGGAATACACATACACACACACACAGCAGAATAGGATGGACCACAACCTTGTTTTTCTAAAAATGCATGGGAACAAAATTCGACAAGCAGCAAAAGTGGAACGCAAGACAGACACCAGACCGAGTTCGGGCCGCATGTGAAGTCTCGACCCCTTAAGCCTCCTGTTTACCTTTGAAAATGTTCAAAAGAGTGTTCGTCAATAAATCTTACATGTTCTCCCATTAGTTGGAGTTATTGGGTAACAGGACACCGGCCATGAGCTCTGTTTTGATTCCTCTCCCTTTTCTCTCGGCTGGTCAAAGATGAGATCTTCCTTTCAGCATCAATGAGTAGAAAGACACGGTAATGCTGGAGCAAATGATTTACTGTTAATCTCATGTTTCACTCACTATGGGCAGTTTCAAAACACACCCGAGTCTCTCTCTCATACACAGACACGCCACAGGAGAAAAGCCCCCGTCCCCCACTATAATCAATTTAACTTGGCCTGCTCCATTACTGCCGGCCCGAGGTCGGTAACCCCTACCCCTCCTCCGCTCTGTGGACAGGCCAGACAAGCGAGGTAAAGCAGATCTCGGCTCTGGTCACAGAAGTGGCATCACAGCTCAAGGGGGCAGTGGGGCAGCAGGGGGTTCTCCTCTCCATCTCCAGAACATTCCAGCACAGCCAAGCTTTGGCAGCAGGCCCCTCCCCTGGTCAGTACCGACCAGTCAGAAGGAGCCTAATGGAGTAGATAATGAATAATGGATTAAATAATGACCAAATGAAGAGGGGGAGACAGAGCAAACTGAGCACGTGCTGCATAAACACCAGTGCTGGGCACTTCTAATCCATCAACATGCACTTTAAAAGCGCTAACATTCAAATGTTCTCTTCTGCTGAGGAGAACATTCCCTCTCACTGCATGTGGAAGTGACATTGACTCCATTCACTATGAGTAAGCAACGATTTATCCAGTAAATCTGGTTGGAAAAGGACGTTAGCATACACTGTCCTCTAATTTGTCTCATGAAATAACATAACGCCCAAGGCAAACTATTTAATTTCTGCTGTACATTCATGCTCAGTGGATTAGACATGGTTTGACTTTAATCCATGCTTGTTTAAGTAGGCTAAATGTAGATATTAAAGACATTAATATAATAACCGACGGGGCAGTGTTACCTGCCCAACCTCTAATTTCCTAAAGGCGACGTGATGAGCTGATGCACATGGAGGACACAGCCTGCTGCTCCCGTCTCCTCCTGGCCTTCCCCTCCTTCTAAAGCAGTTACCACAGCAACCAGGAGAGACATTATGACACCAGAGGGAAGAGGCAGACTGCAGTTCAAAGGTCAATCAGGGCTATTTTATTTCTGCAAAAGAAGAGTAATGGAACCACTGGAACAGAAATGGATTTCTATAAATCCAAGCACGTAAGAGCCAAAAGGTGTAGGTTATATCAACAGGACGCCGCTTTAAAAGTGGCCGTCACCAAGCGCACTAGTCTCTAATAACAGGAGTCTGGAAATCAAATACTTGTAGATACACTTAATCGTCCTTTACTACTGAAAAATAAACAAGTGTTCATTTTGTGGGAAATAAATCTGCAGGGAGTAAATCCTGCGTGACCAACTGTTCTCCACTCCCGGTAAGATGAGACCCGGCTTTCTTCACCCCGCCCCCCATTCTCTGGGCATTTGATCTTTCCATCTGTTCATCTGAGCATGTCCGGTGACACTTAACAGTGCACACACTGCACACATACCCACAGACACCCATGCAAAACATGCACACCCTCTAATTAGAACCAGTCAGTCTTGATGGGGACAAATAGCCATCCATTGAGGATGCATTGTGCTCTTTAAGATTTATGGCATTATAAAAGAGTCAGTATGTCCAACGCAATACAGCAAGCTAAGCGTTTTAACCAGCAGGCCATCGAGGAAGAAGAGAAGCATGTTCCCCATACGCCTCCAGCAGCCTAAAAGGTTCCAGGACTAAGATGTTCTCCAGGATGCTCTCCAAACTGGCACTGAAGCGTATATTCCACTCGAGTGCCTCAAACCCTGAGGCCCATCAGCCGATGCACTTCCCCAGTGCTCTGTGGCTGCTAGCTACTCGTGCCTTATTAGCTAGCGATCTCAACATCGCAAGGAACGATCAAAATACAGCGTAATATTTGTGTGCACACACCCACGCATGCGCGCACACACACATACTAGAATCAGTACAACTTATTTAGGCAAATAACATTTAGTGAGAAGTTACTCAGACTCTATCTGCAACACTATGAGGGGAAAAAGAAAGAGTGAGATAGGAGAGGGGGAAAGAGTAAAGGAGCGGAAAAGAAAGGGTTAGAGAATGACAGGAAAAGAGCGAAAGGGATACTAAAATGGTGAAGGCGAAGAGTGTGATGCCTTCAAACCATGGCAGGGAGCCTGTGAGGTGTGTGTGTGTGTGTGTGTGTGTGTGTGTGTGTGTGTGTGTGAGGGAGAGAGAGGGAGGACAGGGTGTCAGTTAACAGGGGTCCTGCCATGCTCCACTAATCTCCTGAATCCACCGAGTTCCTGAACCTGTTCCAAGATTCCTGAGCCAACAGTGTAGAGCACGAACGACAAAGGTGGCCATTCACAGGGTGCCATACTAAAGTAGCACATTCCCAAACAGCAGGGGGCGCTACGAAGGCCCACTGCAACCAGAGCCAGTCTCTTAACCCTGCCAGCCTGGTCACCACTGAGAGATATTAATATAAATACACACAGCAGGTTCTGGACACTCATTACAGCCACTATCAGCTGAAAAGACAGGAATACCAAAAGACACCTTAAAATACCATGAGAGGCAAACCCTATGGTTCCCTTTTGAACCACCTTCATAAATTGTTTTGACAATAGTCATAAATATATCTGTAGTGTGTACCATCTTATTTGTGAATCAAACGAACACTCATCAGCAGTGTTTCCACAGGTAGGAGCGATATGATCCAGGACACTGGAAGACCAGAAGCAGCACAATTATGCACTGCACACAGTCTGCAGTGCAGGACAGGAGTCTGCAGGCAAATGCCTTCAAGGACCATGACATGCCTGTAAGGACACAGGAGAGGTCACAAGAGGAGGGAATAAGAGACGTAAGGAGAAGAAAGAAAGAGAAACCAAGAGATGTGGGAACTGAAGTGCAGTCATGTGACACACTGCAGCTTCAAACTGCTGCTTTACAGAGGAAGAACTTCAATGCAAATGAATAAGACATCACGGCTGAACGTGCGGAAGCTCATTAGTGTCTGGCCATTTCAGAAGGGAATTAGCAGAGAGTGTGAGGAGGTTCACGTGTGCTGCGCAGCTATCTGAAGGCACTCACAGCGCAACTACACCAGGCCAGAGCTAGTGAACCCCACACGCCTTTAGCAGCTGATGTTTCAATTACAGCAGGAGGCTTGAAGGGTGGAGGGTGGAGGGAGGGTGGAGGGAGGGTGGAGGGAGCCCAACAATCACCAGATCCCAGCGGCAGCTGTTCGGGCTGGCCCAACACCACCATGCAGGACTCAGGCATGGGTCAGGTCTGCAGAGCAGAACCAGGAGAAAGATGGGATTAGGCATGGAGAATTAAGCCACAAGTTCCTCAGCATGGAGCCTCGGCACAGAGGGAGAAGAGAGAGAGAGGGAGGAGAGAGAGAGGGAGGAGAGAGAGAGAGAGAGAGAGAGAGAGAGAGAGAGAGAACCGGAGAGTGTGACAAATAGTAGATGTGGAGAATTCTTTTTACATTTTCATTCATTTTGGTTTCCATATAATAATGGAAGTGTTAAGTTACAGAGTCTGACAAGCTTGGATACTTGGCTGCATAACCCAACAATAAATGATAATACCACATGAGTAATGAAAGGATACTAACTCATTCAGTAGCTTATTAAACATTTTTTTCCCCAAGATGTACAAATGATGGGTATGTGATTGGCACTGGAATAGACATATACTGTTTGGTTTGTGATTGGCACTGGAATAGACATGCTCTGGTTTCTTAGAAGCACTTTTGAAGAACTTAGAAGAACTTTTGAACTCCTCTGGCATCACACAGACACTGCCTGCCTGTCTGTGGGAAAGGGGGATCAGATCATCAGACATCAGTATGTGGGGGAGTGTACCGCGTGTGTGAAGCACTCATGGGTGTCGTATGTGCTTCCTAACCTGCGGAATCGGGGATCGTTTCTCCAACAGTGACACCCTAACCTCCGTTGTGGATGAGGGGTGAAAAGGCAGACGGAGAGAGATGTCGTTTCATGAGGCTGCGTGCCCTCCAAAGTCATCGTATGAATGTGCACGTTCTGCCCGAGTGAGCACGAGCGTAATCGCCACACGGATGACTGATCCGCAGCACGGCTGGTGGAGTCACGCGAGCTTCCCCATCACCCACTTACCCCCACCCCCAATTTACTGCCCTGCTATCCTCTCCGCTCAGATCCAGTGTCCTTCCAGAGACCCAGCACGGGGGAATAGACAACTTCTCTGCGCATTTCAGCAGGCTGTTTGCACTCATCTCCAGCTGGTGTATGG
Source organism: Brachyhypopomus gauderio (assembly GCF_052324685.1). Taxonomy (NCBI): domain Eukaryota; kingdom Metazoa; phylum Chordata; class Actinopteri; order Gymnotiformes; family Hypopomidae; genus Brachyhypopomus; species Brachyhypopomus gauderio. Next base: position 8,818,170 of record NC_135225.1, on the reverse strand, counting down.
CAGACAGAAGGATTGCTGAGCTCCAAGAGATGATTCAAAGCCTAACTCAAAGCCTAACTCAAAGAAAAACACTTGGTAAAGTGTGGCTTGGTGTAGAGATCAAAAAGACTTCCATTGAAGGTGTAGAATGAATTGAAATTTTGTGGTTACCATTCTGATTTCCTGAAGAGGCTGCCCCAAAGAATAAATAAGAAGCTCTGAAAAAATATGGCACAGTATAAGTGACCTGTCCTCGATATAAACAATATAACAAGCTACCATTTTCATTCAGCTCACCCAACCGTGGAAGCATTCTCTGGTATACACCACTTTGTTTACATTCATGAAAACACCAGTGGTGAACCATTTGAGCAACCTGAATATCTTAGAAGGCAGCGACGTCTTCTCCGGCAGGTTCATGCCTCAGTGACAGTCCTGCGGTAATAGGGTGACAGCCCCACCGTGGGCCAGGATTGACTGCCTCCTCAGTGGAGCGGATAGAATCCGCTCAGCTCCGCACAGACAGAAGCCAAGAACACCTTAGACGGCTTCTGAACCTGTGTGTGAACCTGTGTGTTTTCTGTGAGATTCTCCTCTGCCTCGTCTCCTATTCAGACTGTATAATCTCATTTCCACAAAGGAAGGGAGGCGAAGCCGGGGGTTTACCCCGGGAACCGAGCCATGAGAGGAGAAGAGAGATGTGCATTCATAGCGCTGGACTTAATTAAGAGGAACCGTCAGAGTCGCGTCGACATTACTCCCACATGCCAGACAGATAGGGAGAGACGTCCCTTCAAGGAAAGAGGTGAAGAACGTGTGCTCTGAGGGTCGGATGGATAACTGAACAGCCGTCTCATCTGTTGGCCTTCTAGTGACCTATCGAGCAAAGTATTACAAACTGGAGACAACTTTGATCATATAGTGTGATACACAAGTGTTACCCAGTCAAATCTACTGTATATGATCAACACCGTTAAATATCCAAAGACCTGGTTTCCAGCAAGTCAACTACAGTCATGTTCTACAAACACACAGCATCTAATTAACTGTTTATTAAAATTTATTCACAAGACAATAACTAACTGCTAAAAATAAATACTGACTGTATAATACCTTATATATGTCATGAATAAACCAAGACACAACACGAGCAACCAATGACCATTACGTTTATACTAGCTAAGAAATCAAGAATGAATCTTTCACAGCAAACAGTAAAAATGCCTCCTGCTCTACGAAAGCCCATGGAGCGGTTTTCTTTACCAGGTAGAGTGGCAGTGGTCACTCAGGAAGTGGTTCATTAGTAAAGCTCAGGACTTTGATCAGGATACCTCTGCCACATAATGCCTACATCAGTCCGTACACACAAAGACCTGTGGAGAGCAACCAGCTCAGGCAGCCCTACTCACAGCAGCAAATAATCAGCTCTAATTACTTCCTGTTCAGTCACTCGTGCAGGTGAGGCTCGTGGGAAATGAAGGCTTTGCCTTTTGGATTGGCAGACGAAGTGCTTAGCAGGTTAAAGTAAAGTCAAGAGTCTAGAAGTTTCTGCACATCCTCCCATCCCCTCTTAATCCACCCAATGAAAGACATCCATTCATGGGACTCCAAACCGAACTGCATGACTGACAAAATGGCCACTCATTATCTTATTAGTATGTACATCACAGCCACAATTGTGAAGTAAGTGGTACTGTGCTTAAGTCCTGAAGCAGGCCTGGGGAGCAGGGTACCAGAGACATGCTCCTCACACACCGACTCAGCAAGAGACTCTTCCTGTGCTGCAAGACGGGAATTAGAAAGTGAATGAGTAGACAACTTTACTAACCTCACTCAGTGTACTGTGTGAATTTCTCTTTGATTAATATCTAATGTAATATTCAATTGCCCCGAGTCAAGCACTACTAAGCAGCCCTGGGGTCCCTGTAAACCACCCTGAAGCTAACCTGAACCCTTAGCCACTTCTAAACCTGCCCACATTCCAGCAGTTTCCTTACTGGTAAATATCTTTTTCAGTAAAATTCAGTATTTCTGAAACCGAACTTTAAAAACAAACACAAAATAACATCGTACAAACATTTTGGAAAAGATAGTGTGGTTTGGTCAGTAAAGGCGGTTAAGGTGAGGCCTTCCTCACCTAAAGACCGCTTGGCTCACCAAAAACCACACATTCTTTAATACAGTGCTAAGACCTTCCTTTATCCTTCCACAGACAAACCTCACCAATGAGGGAAACCACATGTCTCACACAGGAAGTGCTCAGATGAATATGTGGTTGTCTAGCTAGCAGCTGCTACAGCTTTCCAGTGAAGTGAATCAGACCCTGAAGAGACCACATGAGCTCAACATTCAGACCCCCAGGAGCTCATCTGATGGCTCCATATCAGAAGGGAAGGAACCATTAAGACAAGAAGGTCCATCTGAGCCAGGCAGGGAGTCAGGAGAGAGTCAGCAACACAAACAGCTCTGAGTCAATGATCCAAAGCTCATCCAGGGATGTCCAGCATTGAGATTGCATTCCTTTAGAGTCATTGACAAAACTGCACTATGAGAAACACATTTCAGTCAACATCTGTTAAGTCCAGACTTACATCAAACCTGATTCCTCAACTTAACTGCAGGGCTTTCCACTCTGGTGCAAGGCAGTAGGTGGGTATTGGGCCTCTGTTTAATCTCTTAACCTGGCTTGCTTAAATCCACTTCAGCATAAAGAACCCCATCAGATGGTTGTAGTACCAGAGTAGCTCTCTCCCTCGGTCTTAGCTTTGCAGGGGAATTCTTCTGGGAAAACTGACATCTGGACAGGTGCTGTCATTGCTTTTGTTTTTAACTTTTTTTTAAGTTTTCTAAATTGTTATAAACTATGTAAATATTTATATGCAAATGCCCTTATGAAAATTCATCAGTATAAACGCGAGTATTTACATACTTCTTTTCAATTATCAACTGTCCCATCTATAAGGACACTATGAAGACACGTTCAATACGACCGTATCTAATAAGCATGTGTGTGTGTTTGCTCATGTTGTCTAGTTCTAAAGCATAAGCGTGTTTACCTGTACGGTTCTGTATCTGTAAGGTCAGCCTGTACACAGACGACACACGCAGCAGCTTCAGAAAGAAGTGGGTGGCCCTCCCAGAAGCCCCTGCGGTAGCAGTGCAGTTCATCAAAATGCAGACGCAGGCGTGTCACGCGCCAACGACGGACGCTGCTCGCCTTCGCGCAGATTAAAGCGCTCCACGTGTGGAATGGAATGTTCTGCCCTAGGTGGGGAGATGAATGTGAATGCAACAGACTCTGGGCATGTCGACTGCCATACAGGACTTTAGCGCCAAAGGGCTTCGTCGCCATTCATTATATAGAATATAATTTAGAATATCACTATTAGGCCCATCACAAAACAGTGACCTTGTTTAGAAGAGGAATTCAGAAGATAATCAGCTGGGAGTGTGTGTTTGTGGATTGGGAGGGGGAAGGGGGGGTCAAATTCTTCAAGCTCATGGGGCTTATGTGCGCACTGGTGGAGGGTAAGCAAAGGCAGTCAGAGTGTGGCCTTGGCACACTGGCACATTCTGTGGCGAAGCCAGCAAGCTCCGTGTGTGCAGGTAAGACAGGCTGGACAGAGCAGGTGTGTGCCCAGTGAACCGAGAGCCCTCCAGCTCAGGAACAGCACCCAAATGGACAGAAAAGGACAGAAATCCTCCAACACAGCCTGACATATTCCACACAGGAGACAACAACTTAATATGCGCGCGCACACACACACACACACACACACACACACACACACACACACACACACACACACACACACACACACACACGCGCGCGCGCGCGCACGCGTATGCACGGCACAGACACTTCCCTGACAGCCGGATCCTCTCCCTGTTTCCAATGCGGTTTCTGACCAATGGCCTTTGCCGAGGGCTGAAGTGTGTAGTTGAGGCCCTGACCCTGTGCCACTCTACTGGGACGGCACAGCAGCTGTTGACGCCAACAGCAACCACCACACTTCGATGCCAAGCAATCACACGTGAGTGACAGAGAGTGTAGAGCACAGTGCCAGACTCTTGGACCACTGTGGTAAGGTAACGTGGCCAATCAGAGAGAGCCGACTTTAGAAAGATTGTAGAGGCCATCATGCTAAATGGCCAACTGACATCAATAGTGTCTTTAGAGTCTGTCCCTTTATACCTTCAGGCACGAACAAAAACAGGAGTAACTAATATAATATTTATAAGGAGTAACTTAAGTTAAATTAAGTAAATTAAGATTTGAGTTTAAAGTTGTAACAAATACATAAAATTCATTTTCAAAAAGGACTTAAAAATCAGTGTTCCTATCCTAAACCACTGGCCACAGGTCCGTAAGTAGTTATAAACTCTAAAGCGTAGCAGTAAAACACATCCTCTTCAAGATCTGCCCGAGGGCCTGTGAGGGTATTTCTGGACTAGGATCATCAGACTCAACGAATAATGAATAAACATGCTGGGTGATGAGACACGCAGGCAAACTACAGATGCACAGTGCCATGTGGTGAACGGAAGGAGAGAGACAGGAGAGGAGGTAGAGGAGGGTGTGGGGGGGGGGGGGGGGGGGGGGATACTGTATGATGACATGCCAAATCCACTGGTGGAGGTTCAGCAGAGAGATGTCAGGAAAGTGAAAACTGAAGGTTTCATTCACACTGCGCAAGGTGAGACCAGTCAGATAATTAAAGTTGCCCTGCCAACACCTGCAGCTACACACACACACAGACAAAAACACTCACAAACACACACAATCAGACCCACACCTACAGTATTAATAGAGAGACTGGGATATTCACTAACCGCTTTCTTTGACACAATGCCTCATCTCCACTGGTGTGTGTTACATAGAATAATTAATGGAACAATAGAACATACACATATAAACCACTAAGACAAATTAGAGACAAATATAAAACTCAAGCCATAAACAAAATTGATCCATAGAGTTTGATATTTGCCTGTTTGCATAATAGCTTGACTCAAACAGACAGTTTCCAAATGTATCATACAGTATTCATTAAGAAAGAGATGCAGAGTGTAGCAGTGCAAGACAGTAAGACAAAGAGAAGCACAGACACACAAAGAGACAGAGAGACAATGAGGTAGAGAGAGACAGAGAGACAATGAGGTAGAGAGACAGTAAGGTAGAGAGACACAGTGAGGTAGACAGAGACAATGAGGTAGAGAGAGAGAGAGGTAGGGCAAGACAGAGAGGCAGGAAAAGGCAGTTTGAGGCAGACCAAGACAAAGAGAGGCATAAACAGGCAGAGAGGCAGAAGATGAAGATGAGAAAAAGACAAAGAAAGAGCACAACACACTCCATGTTCACATCTGCTTTTAATTTATTTAAAAAAACCCTCAGAAAGCCACCACAGCCAAGCCAAAGAGCATTTCGTAAGGCTCCATCAACGGATTGCAAACGCTGCACAAACAGACAAAGTAAAGAACATGGCCGCCGTTGCTTTGTTTGTGCTTCTTGTCTCTTGTAACACAGCACAGCAGCAGCGTGTCTCCTGTTTCCTGTGACATGACACGCATGATGAGATAATGAGACAGTGTAAGGACAGGACTGGGCTTAGTCCTCTGGCCAAAGTCATTCCTGCTAGTAACGCCATGAAGCTTTAAAAAGATATGAGATCTAGTGCACTCTCCCTGCTGTGACCTCTCACCTGGAAGAAGTTGAGCTCTGAGGATAAGAGGATCAAGGCTTAGATCCCACAGGTTTAACTTTACCAAACTGATTATGATGGATTCTCATGAATTGCTAGAAGCCAAGTGAAAGAATGGAGAAGCAAGAGCTTGACAACAAGGTGAGAACTAATATACTCACCCATTAACTGCTTTAAATGGCCTCAGAAGGTGAACAAACCTCCTCAGTAACCAAACAGAGAGAATGGAGGGGGGGGGGGGGGGAGAGAGACAGAGACAGACATAAGAGAGGGAGGGAGGGAGGAAAGAGACAGAGAGAGTGACAGGCAGAGTGAGACCACCCTTGTTGGGATTGACCTAACTGACCTGGCTCCCCCTACATGAATGTTTCATAAGGAAGCAGCAGGAAAGCCCAGTCAGTTCCCAGATCAGACGCAAACAGCAGCTCAGCTTCCGAAGCGCCGACCGCCCATGCTAGCGCTGACCTGGGGAAACCCTCCGTCACCATCTCATTCAGCCCAAAGTCATAAAAGAGAGAGTAAAACAGAGGAAGCACAGACAGAGCAGCAACTCACAGGCTCAAACAAACATGGTGACCGGAGCCGTGTGGCGGTGGGGAGGCGGAGACACAGTGCGTGTTTATTTGGAGAAGAGCGACCGTGTTTCGCAGGGAAGAGCTCTCAGCCTGCTGCCGTTACTACACACACGCTTCCGGGCCACAACCGATTTTCCAACCAATCTCGACCTCCTCACTTCAGCCATTACGATACTAATGAATGTGAAGACTTCAGGGGCAATTTATGTTACATAAAATCATTAGTTTGCCATAGTGACCAGACAGATATAGAAAAATACAGGTGACAAACTACACCCCTTGTTTAGGACGGAATGAAAACAGGAATGTGCTGGTGATTATGCTTCTGTTTGAGCACAGATGATCACTGTTTTGCATAAAGCACAAGAAGATTATTCCATTTTAAGTGTCTTTTTTTGCAGTCAACTTTATAACAGCTGTTATTGCAGTCGAGATCAACAGAACATTATTATTCAGGTAGAGATGTGTTCCTTTGAAGTCATGTTTTATTTCTGCTCACACCACAGAAGTCAGAAGAACATAAAGGCAACAATAACCATGTTCTAGATTTGTAGTAGGACGCTTGACAGAGCCAAGACCTTTCAAACTTTCTCTCCCGAGAGAAAAGAATCGAATTTCGAGCATAGGTATATGGTTACAACATGAAAAATTAGTTTTTACACAACAATAGAGATTGTGGGGAGAGTAATTTCATGGTGCCAAATGAATAGCACAGAAATCCCTCAACTGAATCATCACATCACGCTTGTGCCATGCCGACAAGAAACATGGCGGAAACTTGCAGAAGAAACAGAGGTGTAGCCATGTGGCTCTAAATGACCTCAGCAAGTTACCTCAGCATACGTGTGAGGATCCCAGCACACTCTGAGCACAAATGTGATGCATACTGGGAATTCTGGAGAGAGCACTCAGTATAGACTATATACTGGACCCATATATAGGATCTACTTTTCCTTGCCATTTTCTTTTATTTATGCAGACTTTTGACAATAAAAAGGCAGAATCGTATTCTGAGGTATACTTTAATCAGATTAGGATTGTGAGTTTGAGCCAGTCGTTGTGCCCTAATAAGATAATGCAGTAAAAATGTATTTCAGATGTACAGGCATTGAGTACAAGGCCAACTTCTCTGCAAAAACGTTTTCTTTTTGGCACGATCGTATAAGCTAACAAGAAGTGTACTCTTCTCCATGACATCTTTTTTGCATCCATGACATCCTTTTCTCATTTAAGCAAACCCTTACCAACAGCTAGAAGACCCTCCCACACGCAGCTGCGGTGTAGGAAGACCGGGGGCAGGTTCTTCCCCACAGGTCCCACACGGAGAGACGGCTATAAAGCTGCGACCCCAATCAAACATCCTGCAACGGCTCCATCTGGCTCCAGGCGGAGAGATAAAAGCGGCGTGGCACCTCGGGCAGATCTGAGCGCGGCTCGCCCGTCCGGGGCGACCGCCTGCCCCGCGGCCCCCGCCGGATGAAGGCAAGCTGGGTGCCTGCGACACAGCGGGGTGCTGAGGTTCAAACCGCCGCCCGCACAAAGAGCCGCCATGGCGTCATGTGCACAGAGGTAGCGCTCACCAGCGCAGCTAAAATGGGGCTCAGCAAAGCGAACCGTTGGTACAGAACACGCTGGAACGCCAGAAGTGACTTACAGGCAAATGCGTATGTACATGAGGTTTGATGGAGAACACCTCTTACTTGTCACGGTCGTTGGTTTTGTCATGGTATGGAGAATTACCGCATTTTGGCTCTAGTATCCAAGCACCCCGGTCGCCAGGAGCACGTGTGCTTACCCAGGATTCTCCGTATGGATTATTCTGCTTTCATTCAAAAGCAGTCGATCCCAGGGCTGGCAGAGGTAGCATCAAACACTGTGTTTGTGTTGTGACCCAACATGTGGTTAAAGCCTGTTGGAGACCATCTGGACACGACACATACATTTCTTTTGTAAGGCAACGGGGCTTCTACCTACACCAGTACAGGGACGATTTGGCCCTGACCCTCCACTCGCTCGAATTTCCTGGACACCACCTGCTGAGGTCAGAGAAAGAGTCTGTAGAGCCCTGAAGGCATCAGGGAGTCACGTCACGACTCGAATGGAAAAGCCAACCAGACCCTCAGATTACCTGCTGCAGGCACTACACTACTTAGCACCACTCCAAGTTTATTTAATCCAGTCCAGATTAAATACAATAAACCCTGCCTCCTTTCCTCCAACAGTGCACAATATTTTACACTCATTATCGGAATGGTACGTGCGTCCGGAAGGGAAGTGCGTCCGGAAATTGATGGAATTTCACTTCCCAGCAATCGTAAAGATGTAAAAGTAAAGCAAATAAACATTTGATCACATCGCTGACTTCAGCATCTGATGCAAACAAAATGCAAGAGTGCACAGAAGCATCCACAGGCATTCTTACACAGCTGCCCGCACAGATCACTAAACACACACACACACACACACACACACACACACACACACACACACACACACACATGACGCTCCAGTCACCCCGAGCTTAATGTACGCTGGGTGTGTGTGTGTTTCGCATGGCACAATGTCAAGATCCCTGAGCAGAGACAGAGCACTAGCGCCAGCTTTCCAAACAGCTCCAGACAGAGACATCAAAGGAGGAGAGTGCTGTCCTGCGCCCAGAGAACACCGTATGGTCTCTCCTTCAGAGCTCCTCACCCCGTCCTGCTCTTCAAAGCCCAGGAAAGGAAGACGGAAAGGAAAGAAAAAAAGAGCCTGTTGGCAGGGACATTCTTCACCTTTGAATGGAGTGAGAGGGGAAGAGAAGGGAAAGAGAGGAAAGAGGAAAAACACAGGAGACAGGGGGAAGGAAAAGGAAAGAGAGAGAGAGAGAGAGAGAGAGAGAGAGAAATGAGCTGGAAAGGTAGGGTATTCTGTTTCACTCTTCTTTCTCTGGCCCAGGCCGAGTGGAGTGAGACAGGAGGTAGTATGGCGATCTCAGTAAGTACTGCTGCCAGAACCCCCTCCCTCCGACACAGGAGCTGGGCTGAGGTCACACCACAAAAACACCCCAATCAGAGGACTTAGGTCAAAAGGAGCCCCAAAAGATCAAAAGCTGTAATCTAATCAACACCACTCAACAAACCGCTGTCGCCATATTCAGTTTGTTGCTTATTGCAGACAATGATGTAATGTTTAATTATAAATCAGCTGATGGAACTGCGATAGAAAACGGAAAATGATTATTCTTCAGGTATGCATGGAGCATTTAACAAAACGTCTGACAGGCAAAGAATGCTGGTATATATTATTTACTAGGTGTGGTGTGCTTAAGTTGCACTTTGGTGTAATGGGGGAATTCCTCATAATGTCAAAGCGATGGACGGTGAAGACCCATCTCGGTTTGGGGGGGATGTTTGGCTCCAGGTTTCCATCCTGACCCACTTCCAACCCCAATATGGCATGTAGCCGGCACTCAGTGCCTGTTTCTGTGTGCGCCTGAAACACACACAGACCCAGCAGCAAAACTGCACAACATATACACACAAATACACTTTCTTAAAACAAACACGCACAAACACACACACATTACACACATACTGGTTTGAGTTTAAATCGCACATGCGGTACCCATAAGCTGTAGGAGAGCTCGTCACCAGAAGACGAGCCAGTTCCAACCCCTGGAGAGCTCCACCACAATAGACCCATCTGCTGAACACCAAAATACCAGCTTCACATCTGCAAGAGATCCTCTCCAGGACCACCACACACAAACATACACACACACACACACACACACACACACACACACACACACACACACACACACACACACACACACACACACACACACACACACACACACACACACACACACACACACACACACACACACACACACACACACACACACACACCAGCCCGGCCTCCCGCAACCTTGAGAACCGTTCCTGTGCGTACAACGGCCTTCGCACACACCATTTATGGCAGAATTGTCACTATTGCCCCAGCGGGTCGCAGTTACCGCATGAATCATTGTTCAGTCAGCACCATAAAAACAGCTCCAACAGGGAGAGGCCTGTCCATCACCAGCAGAGCTAATCAGCACAGGCCCCCGCATGGCAGCGTTCTCTAAGGGCACGGGCGGAGGAAGAGCACGCTCTGGTCCAACACCACCAGGGAGGAGGAAGTGCTCTACGGGAGGGATCAGGGTTCCTAGCATGCCTCGGGGCCTGAACCCACAGCCTGGCCTCAATGTGTAAACAGGAATATGATGCTAAAGGCAAATGACCTTCAACCCCCGACAGGAACGACAGCTGACTGGTCCAGTGACGTCTGAGACAAGGAGAGACTGAATACTGCAAATATGAGAGTGTATAAAAGAGTCTTCTTGTGACACAGATCACATGGAAAGATAATAGTAACTGAACGATGAACAGAATGAGGAAAAAGTAGAGCATACATGAAAAGTGACAGAAGGTCAGGATGAAAGTGCTAATAATGATAATAACGAGGTGGGATGGAGGGAACAGGACTCTCTCCCACAGCAGAGAACAGAGAGAAACATGTCGTCTGAAAAGTCTGGCATGCTTAATTAAAGCAATTAAAACAGCAGAAATCATGTGCTTGTGTGTAGCACATTCACCCACTTCTGTAATTACATCTCATTGACACATGGCATTGAACATTCAGTGCATGCTGAACACCGTCACAGCAAAGAATAGAGCTCAACAGGGCACACACACACACACACACACACACACACACACACACACACACACACCCACACGTGTACATGTGCGTACATACACATACTCGCATGCATACTGAGGACCTGCCTCCGCCTTCTACAGAGAAATCCACAGAGATCACTGTAGTTAATTACACAGAAGTGCACAGGTCAGTGGGCCCTGCAAAACACAACATGTTCAAGGATTCTCACAAATGAGAGAGAGAGAGAGAAAGAGTGTGTGTGTGTGTGTGTGAGTGAGAGAGAGAGAGAGAGAGAGAGAGAGAGAGGGCAGGAGGGGAGGTGGGGTGACATAGTGGGAAAGAGATAAATGAATGTGGTGAAGAGCAAAGCCAGAAAATAGTTGATAAAACATTTCGCTTTCATGAAGAAAGAATTTGTATGTCTTCAGTAATTTGCACTCTAATCTGGGCCAAACTCAAGGGTATTTATTTTGCTGGAAGGAACTCTCTCAAACTCCCAAAGCAATTTCAGCTGTCTGGCACATTAATAGCACTCGGCAAAGTTGTTAAAATGTTAAGGATTTGCCAAATCTTAATGTTGTTCAACACATTAACGATCAGGTTTTCACTGATGGACTTACAAAAAGCCAACTAGGGTTTTACTAAGTCATGGGAGTCAGAACGGACAATAATCTGTCCTGCAGGACTGATCGGGCAGCCTGGCATACCGGGCCTGGGCCCGGGAGCGTGTGCCGCTGCAGCTGGACTGCTGTCAAACCCACAGGAGTGGTGGAGGGGATGGAGCTGCTCATCTTCAGAAACACCTCGCTCGTGGGTGGACTTCTGGAATTAATCACTCATGATGTAAAATAGAATTTGGATTTAAGTGCTAAAACGGACACCGATCACACACACACACACACACACACACGAATACCCTTCACCAATACTAGGCACCTCTCTCTCTCTCTATACTGCTCCATCAGTGTCTCTTCTCTCTCCTCCATCAGAGAGCTAGGAGAGCACAGAGGGCGGAGCATAAAGGCACTCAGAACGCTTGGCTGTTCCACGCCCTCCCACCATCCTGTTGCCTAGCGCCCAGTCTCATTCAGCCTTGGCAGCGTGTGTGTTAATTAGTAAGATTATGCAACGGCATGCCAGACAGACCCCCCCCCCCCCCCCCCCCCCCCACCAAATCACAACTCTCACGCACCACTATGCCAGATTAGGGATTCTGGTGCGCTTTGAGCAGGCCAAGGCAGGCCGCACCCGGGGACAGGACGAGGAGGCGAGGACCACGGGCCTGTCACCAGTCACACCTGGAGCGGGGACTGGACAGCATGGGGCTGGGTCTGTCTGGAGCCTTCACACCAGTTCCTGCCCACTGGGGCATATCCAAGGGCTCACAATGCTGATGTGATGGTATTTTAGAATGTCATGACGCATCCTTGCACTTGGAAATTAGTTAACAATTAACAGATTTGGTGTTCGTCCTTGTCTGTGTACATTCATCCACAACATAATACACTGTGTACAGTTAGAGTTAAACACAAGACTGCTGTGTCTGATATGGAGAACAAGATTAAAGGATTAAAGGCATCTTACACTGGCAATCACACACAGACTGCTGTACATGTAGATGGAAATCATGATGTACTGCTACATCTAGAAAGTACACAGTTGTTATCTAATAGAAATACATGCATTGGCTTAAATAACAACATACACACCTCCTGCCATAAATACCAGCAGAGGGAGAGAAGGACAACCAGGATTAACCAATCACATTCAATCAATTTAATCTACACCAATTAAAATGATACACTATTTAGTCAAATTTAAAAAATCATATTGCAAGGAGTGAAGTGAACAGAAGAGAATGAGACAGTGTGTGCCCATGTGTGTGTATGACACACACACACACACACCTCTGTCACAAACACTGGCAACTCAAAAAGAGAAAAAATAAAATAACAAAGAAAAATAACATTTTTGTGAGCCATTTATTTTTCCATTTAGCTTTTTTTTTATTTGAAAGATTCTGGTTTTTCTCTGGACGGAAGGAGAGTAAATTTTTTCTCTGTCAGAAGCCACAGGAAAACCCCTGTGGAAGCAGACACCTCCACAATCTGTCAATTCCTCTCTCTCTCTTTCCCTCATTCTGCAAGGAAATCTGGAAAACACCATGTTTGGAAAAGAGGAAAAAGAGGGATTATTGTGTTAAGGGCATTTGTGCAAATATAGTAAAAGGTTTCACATGTCTGCCCCAGAGCTGAGGGAGGGGGGAGAAGTGAAGGAGTCACACTGGGCCCACGCAGCTGTGGGTCAGACGCTCGGTGCTCTCAACACGTCCAGCGAGACCTTTAAAAAGTCATTCATGTTGGCACAGACAGCCATACTGTAGCTTTAAAGGTGCAGTCCAGAATTTTAGGACAAATGACTCGTTATGAAGCTGAATGAAGCTGAGATCAAGGAACAGTCAGGAGCATTACCTGACCAGAATAAAGATATTTTGAGGCAAAGCGCTTTCACTGTTTAGAAACAAAAGGTATTGACGACTTTGATAAGAGACAGTCATGACTGTAAGAAGTCATGGAATACATGTAAATGTGCAAACAAAATTCCTTTCTAAAGGAGTGTATGTATCCTGAAGTACAGAATACATATAGATTAATGGCTGAGGGAAAACAGGTTTACATCTTGAGACAGCTTTCTCACACACACACACACACACACACACACACACTTTTTTAAGCAGAAGATTTTCCCAACAGGTGCAATTTTTTAATTCCACATACCATCCAGATCTCTCACAGAACAGTGGTGCTACTTTTCAAAATGTTCTGTGTGTTTTTTTTAGCAGTGTCCAAGCTCCTGCTGCATTGTGTCTGTGTGTTTGGAGCTAGGGGAACCCGCTCTTCCAGCGCAAAGGCACAGGAAGCGTAACCACAAAGGTGGCATAACAAAGCACTGGTTCGTGTTCACGTGTCGGGTTCCAGTGAGACACGTCAGTTGAGCCCGTCAGAACGCTTCAGCGGTGCATCAGTAGAAACAGGGCACCTCGGACGCTAATCCTCGAGCCCTTGAGCTATCGTGCTGCACTGCTACACAACAAGCCTCCAGAGGACAGAGGCAGTAGGAGTGTCTAATGACGCCGTCTGCACTGGTGGTATTGGGTTCTGTCTCTGAGACTGGTGGCTTTTGATGTGGGACATCCCAAGAATTTGTATGTGAAGTGCATGAGAAGATGGATGAACCATTATATCCTTCTTCTTTTCACCACACGTTTATCTGCAGGTCACTCTCAAAACATCCCTGCATGAGCTGCAAGGCATTGCTTACAGAAGACTTATAGGCACTTTGGAACATTTTCTCATCCACAAAGTGAATGACGTGGCGAGTATTTCTGTAAACAGACTGAATAACAAATGAATAACTGCTGGCTGCAAGCTCTGATTAAAGGAGATACAGTAGAGTGTAAGCTGTATGAAAAGAATTCTGAAATACGGGTCTCCATGTCTGGAAGAGGTAAAGGTTAAAGGTCGAAGCAAACCATAGGAGGTCCCATAATCTCTCAGAAAGTACATTGTCCTGGACATGCATCAGAGTACGAGAAAATATTTTGTCATACCAAGTCACCGGTCTCATTGCAGACCACACTACCAGCTCAGACTACAGCAGGGCGTAGGTCTTCACACTCTGATCCACTCCATGTACTCCTGAGAGTGGGAGCCTTTCCTGGGCCCCTGCTCCTGGGCCCCTGCTCCTGGGCCCTGTGAACTCTACTATGTTAAGGATCCAGTCAAGTGACCAGCACACACCGCAACCAAATCCTACTTATGGCCGTCAAACACTTGCTAATCCCAGAAATCGCAGCGCTACTACAAGACTGACGACACCTTTGGGATTCTGGAGCAGCAGGAAAGGGAGGAACTTGTGACCCCCGAGGCTTTGAGCCTTGCCTTTCTGCAACATAGACTCCATGGGCTCCATACTTGAAGATGAATTATGCCGGCTAGGAAGCATGGGGAGGCCATATTTAAACACATCCATGTGGGATGATGGGAGGCAGACCCTAAAAACAAAAACTTCTGACTTCACCCCCCCCCCCCCCCCAATTTCTTAATACATAGTACATTTGCTGATTTCACTAAAATGCTCAACCTGTTCCGAATGTTCTGGATTATTCCACGGATCCTTTAATCACGCCAGAGGAACTGAACGGGTGGAAAAAAAATCCAGCCATCATAAATGTGGTTTTTGATGAGAGCCAGCTGTGGTAAGTGGGTCTCTCCCGCTCTCCTCCTGAGGCTAGAGGAACATCGCTCTTATCCTTGTTGACTGGGCAGGAAATGTAAACACATCTACGAAACACTTAACGCTTATGAAACACGCTTATATAGCATACAGATCATTACTGGCTCCACGTTTTTGACCGGCCTCAGAAATTCAAAAGCAGAATTTCAAACATTAAGACCCAAGAGATCAAAGGCAGTCCTGGCATAAGAGGGAGGGAGAGGGGGATAAATAGTGTGTGAGCATGAAGTATTACATTTTAAATACGTCAGTGGCTTCCGATTTGAACTCAAAAGTTCATCAAAATATACACATATGCACGCACAAAATAATTAGACATTGATTAGACTAAACACACTTCTCAAGAAGGCAGGTCATGGACTGCTCCAAGTGGCATAAACATTGAGACAAAGTTGCAAAGTTGAGCGTCTTAAATGGCCCGTCTGCAAAACCAGGTACTGAGTAAATATTTCATTGGTGATGGTCTGCACACATTCTGGAGCCTTAACGGACTGATGGTCAGAATGAATAACTGGTGCATTTCAAGTTCCATCAAAAGAGTTCCTTTCATGTGAAACAGCTGAGTGACAACAGAGAGCCAAGCAGAATTCTTTTCCTTTCTCTAAGACTAAAAAGGCAACAGACTTAACATGCCTTAATACAGATGTCTACACTCACAACTGACATACTGACAAAGTCCTTAACAATTATTACATTTAAACACTTAAACAAACATTCTTAACATGAGACAAAGTTAATCTCGAAACAATACTCTTCTAATTCTCAGGAAATTCCATTTTATAGAAGGATGGACTTCAGATCTATAAAAATCGCCTAGTTCTTTTACTTAGAGGATGGTATTGACAGAGGAGCAACCATGCTAACACACAGAGGATGCATTCATCTTTAATAAACTGGGTAACATCCCCTGCTCACTGCATCCAAACGTGCCTAAGGAAATAGACCAAATGAGAGAACTTTTTATACAGGACAGACTACAGTAAAACTTTTATATGCGCACTAGTTTAACACATCCTTACACATTTTGAAAACACTTATTAACAGCACAGCTATGGAGCTACAAAACACAAAGGTCCAATTCACGGGAAACATGAAAAAAAAACTCTTTATGGCTTTCTATACTGTGGTTAAAAACATCTAAATGACCCTTATCTGGACATCTGGATAGTCCCACATATTATACATCACACATCTGGTGTATAAAGACTTGTAAAGGCACGAAACAGCGGCGGAGGACAGAACCGTCATGGGTAACACACGAAGGCTCCCGGTTCCGCTCGGTGAGGAATCGCAGGTCTTACCTTTTGTTTGGAAAAGGTTTGAATGGCACCAGAACACCTTATCTCAGCCGCAGTAACGCATGACTGCAACTCATATAAGGATGTTCAGCAAGACAGGGCAGAACTCCAGCCCTGGTACCATAAACACTCTGAAGCCCAACATGTACTAATATGGTCTTACATAACGCCACCCTGATATGGGTTAGTTAAAGATCTCACAATTGGGTCTGGGTCAGATGCGAGTGAATCATGAACCGAACCGATGCTTTGAGCATGGACGTAATTTTGATTTCAAAAGTGGGGGGGACATGGATTCGTCGCTATTTAAATATTTGGTTTTAACCGTAAAAACTGGGGGGGGGACCAAAACCGGCTTTTGAAAAAGTGGGGGGGACATGCCCCCCCCCCCCCAAATTACGTCCGTGGCTTTGAGTATGTTGTATACGCTTGAAATCATTAAGTGCAAGCCAAGAATACTTCCTTTCTTTTAGATGTCGTTGATTTTACTGGACAACACACAATTGTTCGATTCTGTCTCATTAAACTTCAATAAAGTTGAAGCCACCCGTCTATTAACTGGAATACACATGTCTACACGCCGTGGTACCGTTTACATGATCACCTTTCATTCATGGACCGGGCTTGTGTTTAGACGTCTACACCATATGGTGATATTCGTTATGATGTGCTGTTTAAAATCGTGTAAAGTTTCTTTTTGGTTTCGTTAAGTGTCTGACGCGATGAGGTGGTCTTATGTGGAGAAGGTACCGATGAAGGTGTAGCAGCCGAACCTACTTCCTCCAAGATGTCATGGCAGACTCCAACAACTTGTAGCCCGTGTGTGTGTGTGTGTGGAGACACCAGCTTACCTTCCGTGCAGAAGATGGCGATTGCAAAAAACGTGCCTATTCGGTTCGGTAAATGAATCCATCTCCTTATATCGCAGAAGCTCGTGGACCTTTTGCTCGGTTCTGGCCGACGTGCGTCGGTCCGTGCCGACACGTCCATGGCTGTTTTCCGAGAGTAACCTGGAGGATCTGAAACGGGCAGGTAAACCCGAGTGGAAACGGCGTCAAACGGACCGACACCTCTCGTGTGCGAGACCAGAACCGAATACACCCTCTTCTCGGAGTGCCACCTTAGACAACACTCCCGGAACAGGAGTGAGTTGGAGTCTAATCTAGCGCAAGTTGGACTCCATTCCGGTGAAAACACAACAGGGTTCGGTGGAGCGTACTTCTGCTGTGGTTAATCCCGGGCCCGCCGCTGTGGCCCAGCCCCTCGCTTCAGACTGACCCGTGCGGTCCAGATCTCACAGTAGTCCTGCACTAGTGTGCAACATCTCCCTTCCCTCTATCCCCGACTCACCCGACCCACCCGATCCCTGTCTCCGCCTGGCCAAGCTTCCGGTTTCGGCGCTGGAGTTGATGAAAACGAGCACAATGCTGCGACCCCCCGGCAGCCGGAGGAAACAGGCGTGTGGCACATTTGATTACTATTCTTATTTCCCACGTCGAAGTAATCTAATATAACTTATGGGTGATACATAAACGTTGGCTGTTTGTTTTTTTACTGTTAAAGATATCCAGTGTGCTAAGAGGGTGTAATGTAGTCATTCTACGGCTGATGTTACTGTGAATGGACAGAATAAACCCAAACGGTGACCCGCTAGTGTGTGAACAGTGTGTGGTCAGGTGTGTTCTGGGTGTTGATGCCCATGTTGGACCATCTCAGGGTCATATCACAATACAAAACAAGGCGCTGCGCTAGCATGGGCGAAAGAAGCTGCCGGTGTTCTGGACTAACCCACTGGAACACTACAGCCCATTTTCTTAGAGGTGCTTCAGAGAGAAACCATGAGAAAAATGTGAAACTGGGGTCAAGGAGGCCTCTTCACTGGTTCTGGCTGGCTGCCACAGAAATCCACAGTCTGAGCAGTTTTGTCTGATCATTGATGAAACTATTCTAAACACTAGGGGAGTTTTCCATAACAGACTTAATCTAACAGCTGTGATTTAGTAAAATGGAGGCCTGCAAATGGACCACCTGGTTCACACAGTACTTTACATGTAATAAAAATGTAACCATTCAAGCAAAGTTAGCTAATTTATTATAAATAGGATATAATTCAGTTGTTATTTATGATGTAAAAGTCCCAGTATTCAAAACTCACATGGTCGGTTATAACTGTAGATCAGTTGGTCTAACAAATACCCAGTCTTGAGGATCTTAAGACATGTCTAACTAAAATGTCCCTCATTTGAAATACTAAGTAATCAGATTCTGCAGTAAAATGTTTCACAACCAATTAAGGCTCTACTCCAGTTTTTAACTGCTTACATGTGTGTGACAGCATTCTTAAATTACACACAGGCTCAGAAGTAAATCATAATTTTATCCTGCCACACTGGGGCTCCGTTTGTATTTAGCAGCTGAGCCGTCTGCGTAGTATAAACTACAGGATGACTTGTCTGACTTTGTGACAGGAGACAGGCTCTAGTGTCCCTCTGAGGTGAGCAGGAGACGCACAGCATCCAAAACATTCCATTGTTGAGGACTTCATCTGGCGTGTGCATTTGTGATCGTGCATGCAGGAGAGAGCTGGTTCATACACTGCTTCAGCAAACGGTCACTGTGACCCCCCCCCCCCCCCCCCCCCCCCACAAACACACACACACACACACACACACACACACACACACACACACACACACACACACTCTCCCTTTTCTAACTGGCTCAGTTTACAAGCACGCTCAAGTTCACAAGAGTTAACTGACAAATGATTTTAACAGGGTTCAAGTGCAAAAAAAGGACCTAAAATCTTTACTCCATACTTTTAAAATGAAGCAATAAAAGAGCTGCAACATAAATTCAATTTATTAATTGTCCATTTTTATTCTGAAATCACCATGATTTTATACAATCCAAGAGATTGCAAAAAATTCCTGATTTATTTACTGTTACCTTATCTTTTTTTTTTTAAAACATAAAACAGGAAACTGTAAACCATATAGGTAGCTGATATTTATAACTCGTGTTACTATGGCTACTGTACTCAACACCCGTGGAGTTCAAAGGAGATGAATGGTATTCCTACAGTTAAAGCACTCCGATGAAGCCACAGTGAACAACTCGTAAAACATTCTACTTCCACCTGTCCTTCACCATCCTAGAAAACCATTTCACCTGCGAAAGTGACTGAGCCTTATGATACGTTCAAATACACCGTCTAGCATACCACATAAAACCACCACGTCCCCAGACCTGAAACGACAGAACGCATGCCAAAGAAATTATACCTGCATCTAAACTTGCCTAAGGACTTCGGTGATTTGAAGACATACTTAAGCTGTCACAGGAAACCTGAAGCATTGCTTATTTTATAACAAACTGGGTTTTGTTCATATGTATCAGAAAAAAGATCTTGTGTGATTATTTACATACCACTAATGAAACCAATGACAATATGCATCTTTTATTGACATTTCCTGACAATGTTTAAAAAGTGTTTTGCATCGTAACAAGATGGCAGTGTTTCATATTTATCATGTAAACATCTCAAACTTGATCATACCCTGAGAAAAGGTTATATTGCATTAATTTGACAATGATTAATCAACATATTTCATTATAGTGCATCATGTTCCTCAACCCTGGATTAATATTTCTGTATTGGGGAATATTAAGACCACATTCTTAGTGTTTGAAAAATCAGTTTTAACAGCACATAACATTTAGCAGCTGGAGATTGCCAAATGAAAGATGCTATTTATATGCAGTCTCCCCATACAGATGGATAATCTAAATTATTTCAAACAGGACCAAAACCCAATTCCAGACACAGTTTAGGTATACATTCACCCATCGTGTTTACAACTCAAACACAACAGTAACAGGTAAAGACATTAAGATGATTGTTCCCTCCAACACATTTGACTTATTTTTAAAATGATACACAGTAATAAAGCCCATAACCAAGATTCTTTTCCTTAAAAATCTAGAAAAAAGTTCAGAATTAAAAACATGACAGTTCCCCAACTGATTTAATTCCAGTATGTTTCTTACCATGTTGCCCTGTTATAAGGGCACTGCAATATTAACAAAACAAAGTATGCACATCTTAACCAACCTGGTTTCTTAGCAACCTGCTGATACAACCAGCATGTCTTAGTAGGCCAAGACAAATGAATCAAAAGAGCTCCGTCTCCTCTGGTGCCAAAGGAGGGAAGATACAGCAGCGGCCAGGGCCACCCGAACACAGGGCCCGTTAAAGGGGAGCGGGCCTCTCCCTCCGACAACATGTCAGTACCATTTACAACAAAAATCCTTTTTATACAAAAACAATAGCATTCACAAGTCCCACCATATATTATGTTCAGAACATTCACCAGTAAAATGAAGTAATAAGAATCTACTATATGACCCAAAGGACATTAGTCATAAAATAAATACTTTATTCAAGAATGCCAGTTACTATGGGGCCAGTGGGGCCTGGTATAAAGCTAAAGGATTCATGCTAATTACTCCCCTCTGTCATTTTAAGGTAATGTAGCAAGCAATGAAAGAAATGAAAAGTATCCATCTGTGTCTTTCAGTACCCTTCATATAGAGCAATGGCACAAGCACAGAGCTAAGCTGCAACAATTACAGCACCTATGAACATAGTCAACCCCCCCCCCCCCCCCCCCCCCCCAAAACACACACACACATTTTTAAATTGCCATGTTGTGGGCCAGTCTAGGATATGCTCATCTTTGGCTGAGGAGAACTGCTTTGGAGAACATTACACCAAGATGCATGTAACGTGTGACATGACAGCTGAGAAAGCATGGTGGAAGACTGGGTTTTACACCATTAAGACCTGGAAAGTGCAGACCTGGGAGCGGATCAATGGGCTTGAGCTGCAGGTTTTGTAGCTGTGTCAGGTCTGGTGGTGGGTCTAGGTTTCCCAAAAGAGTGACCAGAAGATTTGGGTTGGACATGAGCAGCGTCACGAAGGTCATCTGTGACCTCATCTCACTTCCCACTGTACAGATCCATATTACTGGAGCTCAATCCACGACTTTCTCTCAATCTACTTATCCCTGGACTCTGAGAGACAGATGGAGAGAGAAAGAAAAAGAGTGGAGGGGGAGAAAGAGGTGGAAATAAGAAGGAAGGAGAGACAGCAGTCACCGGGGGAAAAGCAAGAAAATAGTGAGATGAAGAATAGGAGAGGAACACAGAAGGAGGAGGAAAGAGTGGAAGATCATGATGTGCAACAACAGAGTGACAATGTCATGTTACTTGACGTTTCCATCACTAAACCCTCTTTGGTGCAGGACCAAACATTTCACTGTCTACACCTCAGCTGCTCCCTGTGCTGTGCTGGCAGGAGCCTGAGGCCCCGTTTAAAATGATCATTCTGTGTCTCGCCGTCATCTGCCCTGCAGCCTGTGATAAAAACCTTCAACTTACAGGCTTATTGCATCTTATATATACACATAAAAGCAGAGAGGATATTAAGAGGGTAAAACATTATTTCACAAGGTGTGCTGGAGGAGAAGGTGCTAATGTGCAGTGGAGTCACTGCTGTAGTACCTGGAAGGCCTCGTCATTGCTCCTGTTTAGGTAGTTGAGGGAGGCAGCTCGCTTCATACTGTTCAAAAGGACGAGCAGTGTTTGTGTTAATGTTAAAATGCACTGAAACTGCAAAACGCCACCAGTGGTGCTCTGTAGAACCAGTTTACACTTAATTCATTCCAATCCAGTTTAAGATACCAACCAGATGTGGACCGGTTATTAATATCAAAACACAGTCGCCATAGCTGTAACCCAAATATAATTTTTAACTGTTCAAATGTGTGCAGAAGAAACTGCAACAGCCCTGCAGGAAGAGGTCTGATGTAGGCCAGCTTGCAGCTGACGGACAGTATGTGAGGAGATTAGTGGAGCGTGTGGGTGTTTACCTGCTGCTGCGGACCTCTGGGGGGCCGTTACCCTGCAGCTTTTTCACCAGCAGCTCGCTGCTCTTGCGCAGGACGTCCCGCAGCTTCCCGAGGGAACCGCTGCGCTGGAGCGTCCCGCTACCATCCTGCAAACCCACAACCAGCACAGTTCTTACCTTTACTTACACACACACACACACACACACACACACACACACACACACAGGGGCTACTAGTATTCTCCAAACACAGGTACATTTAAACCCATGTATTTATACACAATCCTGTAGAGCCCCACTTATTTTTCAAGCGTGTCCACACTCACACACCTCTTGACTCATAATGCCATTCTTTAACATGAAAAATGTTGAACTAGCCACTACAAATGTCATGATACAACAGCAAAATAAATAAATAAATAAATAAAAATTAAAAAGCGGTCCGAGTGTAGAGGTGGTCTCCTCCCAAGCACACCTCCATGTTTACGAATGGTTGGTCACATGAAATATTCCCCCTTTCTGCCCCACAAAGTTGGCACTGCAGTTCAAGCAATTTATCAACCACACCGTATGGTTGTTTAGAATAAAGTCATGCACAGGTGAAACTGGCAATTTTCTTATTATATGTGCAATGTCGGCCCGTTTTTGCTACACCTGGTGCAAGAGTGATATTGCAGCAAACAGACTCTCATCAACAAATGATGAGGCTGTGCAATGTGTACCCACACAGTGTATATCTTTTGTTAATTTTTCTTGAAGAGGTTCATGTTTTTATAACCATAATGCATTTTTATAACCAAAAAGGGAGCTACAATACACTGTAGTTTTATTAGGTTCATTGAGGACACTGTTCCAGCTCACTTCAGATATTTGTAGATTTTGTTTGATTTGTAGCATATTAACCATTAACATGTTTGGCCTGCAATATATCAGAATGACCAGCAGGGGGTCCACAGCTCCACTAAGAACACTACTGTCCAAGGACAGTTGGCCCTTTCTTCACTCAGACATGACCAGAGCAAGCCACGCATGTTCACGCAAGCATGGTCACGCACGCATGCTCACGCACGCATGCTCACACATGAAGTTAAGATTTACCCGACAGCAAGAGGACAAATTCACTAATTTCAACTTTTGAATAGTAAGCAAGTGGACTGAATCTGCCCTTAAAAAAGATTGATGAGAAACCACTGCCAGACCTTCACAAATGAAAACCTTTATTTCAAGACATCAACAAGAGTTGATTCAACAACCATCACAATGCAGATAGATGAATTTATATGGATTTCTACTCTAATATAATGTTGACAGGTCAATACTACTGGTCTAGAAAACCCAAAGTTACAGTTTATATATTTATTTCAATAAAGGACAGCTCAATAAATAATACACATTACACTAAACACAACAATATTGTCTATTAGAATAACATGATAAATGTTTGTTCACCTTTAAACCGTTTGCTACCTCTGGGTGAGCGTGAAGGTAACGTGCACATGTCCGTGATGAGAATCTCAATGCTAAGTCAATAGGTGAAATGATAAGCGTGTGTAATGTCCAAATCCATGAACATAATTACACAGGTCCACCACTGACACTGCATTAGGTTCACAAGCTGAACCTTAATGAATGTCCTCTATGTTAGCTAAAGGTGTGGGTCTTTCCACTGAAGCTCGAACACATACTTCAGCATAAACTCTGGAATCGGACAACACACTTTCTATAGAGCGTGACATGTACTGCATCTGGGTGCGGTTTCCCTTGGGTTCACTTAAACGTGTTACATAAATTTTCGTCTAGACCTTTCATGCGTGAAGCAGGCAGAAGGCTCCCTTTCGAGACCAGTCTGCACATTTAGCCCACAGCTGATCTGAGTTCAGCATTCCTGTATTGATTCTACAGTGTTATGAATGTTTATTTAGCCAAGCTAAGCATATTTATTGTTCGTTTGTTCAGTTATTATTAAAGTCTTTGTACACGGAGAGAGTTCAACAGAATGTGCTGCATTAGAAGAGCTTCAGTATGCCGATATTATCTCAGAGTGAAATAGTCGTCTCATTCCCTTTTTAACGCCTCACTGCTCTGATTAAAACGGAGGTTAAACGCTAACCACACAAAGCTGGATGGCCCAGACTGCTTCATACTGGCCCCATGGTTTCGTAACAGATTAAGCTGTAGAACAGAGCTAAGGGGCCCCGAGGGGCCCTGCCTGGGGCTGCACCTATGGCGGCACTTGGTGGGTGTGGTTGTCTTTTCTAATTTCCCCTGCCTATTTCTTCTGCATTACCTTCAGAAGCTAAAAGCTCTCTGCAGGTAACATGGACTAGAACTAGTTCAGAGTTCCAAGCATCTTTCCAAGCTAATGTTTCAAAACGGACACAGCAAGCCTAAAAAAAAATACTGTAAACATGGTGTAAATTAAAATCAATACTTAAGTACAGTAACAACAAAAAGGACAGAAGAGCATGTCTGACAATGTTGACTCCTACACTCACCTCCCAACCACTTAAGCATTTAATTATTAGCTAGCGCTTACAAAGTTTGACCTCTTTATCACATTAACCTTTGGATATTTTGCCAATTTAAATTTAAAAAAGCCACTTTGCAAACAAGATCATACATCATGAAAAAAACATCTTCAAAATACAGGCATCCATGTTATCAAAAAACTGAGCAATTAGAAACGTTTTAAACTGCCAGACATTATGTACTCAAATGTAGGGCACTCATATTATATTATTAACAAAGGCCATTGTAAATCTAACAAAAAAAGAAAAAAGAAAAAAAAAAAGACTAAACTGCACAATACAAGCCACATTCCAAATGCTGTGATACAGTGCAGCTCACAGAACCCACTCCCTCAGAACCCACTCCCTCAGAACCCACTCCCTCAGAACCCACTCTCTGCAGACTCCACAGCAAAAAGAAACAGGATCCGTTCTTGTTCAGCTTCCAAAGACCCACTTATACAGCCAGTACTGAATCTGCTAAAGTTAAGAGCTGAACACCTGAAAAGAAGAGAGAGAATGCAAAAGAGAACCAGGTGGAGACCCAGACTAAGAAATATTTACACTTGTGAGAGCCGAAAGGGGGGGGGGGGGGGGTGAAGCCACAGGAAGACAAATAGAATAAGTAACAAGAGCAAAAAGCACACGTCCCAACAAGTGCAGCGCAGACGGGTGAGCATCAGGGAGCAGCCTCTCTGAAGACACCAGGAAATGGAGAGGGTGATTCTGCAGATGGGCAGTTAAGAGACCAGAGGGAACAACAACATCCTTTGCTATGTGATGGTGGAGGGAGGAAAGGGTGGAGGAAAAATCTTGATGGCTTATGCCTATTAGAAGAGAAGAAGAGAACAGAGAGAAACCACACCGTTGAGAAATCACAACACACAGCATGTGGCCTGCCCTAGCTACACAGGAGTGATCGGTGTCTAGCAGGTAAAAGCCCTTTTCTTACCTCCGCAATATCCACACTGCAGCCTTTCTGCCCAGGTCGCTTATTTGGTGCAAAGGTCAGCTATGAAGTTTAAAAGACATTTCTCATGTACTTACTGACACTATATGTCATTTTAAAGCAAATTTTAAGTTAATTGGCAAATCAGAATTTTGTCTATTTGTACATCTTTACTCGTATAGGAGTGACTTTGCAGGAGCCCTCAGAGGTGCTTTAAGAGTAACGTGGGCAGAGGGATTCATAGGTGCTCCTGTGGGTTGTGTTTTTGGTTGTAGTGCATTGTGTACAGGTGAGTCAATTCCAACTGCTCAATGCAGTGTAGAGTGGGGGAGACTACACTGGCACACTACACTGAGCTGAAACTGCTATTTCAATCACACACACACACACACACACACACACACACACACACACACACACACACACACACACACACACTCTCAGTGTGATGCTGCAAGTGTAATGCTCTTCAAGAAAGGTCAGAACCGGTCTGGGTGTGTCCACTGTGCCATAATGCAGACACTGGAGCATTTCTCTAGAATAAAGTCAGTGTGTTCTGATAAATGTTGCACGTTATCCATCTGACTGGAAGAGTCTTGCCAGGTTAAACACTGCAGTGCTCATTTGCAAAGGTAAGATAAGGAGCACACCATAGTCTATTGAACTCTGCAGATAACGCAATAAGCCACTTGCTCTACGACATTTTGAATATGTGCACTCGTTTAACTGTTTAACCATTCACATGACATGTTCTACATGACTGCCATCATTACCCTGTTGTTGGGCTAATCTCATAACAGCACTAGCCTGTGTGAAGCACACCGCTACTGCTACGCTGTCCAGCCCCGTCAGCTGAGGAGGCAAGGACACCACTAAGGGAGTACAATCCACCACATCCAGAGAAACTATTTCGTTGGCTGATTGGTTGTCATGGCAACATCAACAACAAAACCATTGGACGAAGCTGGTTAGTAACAGAAAACTAAAAACAGGTTCAGCGCAGGCTCATGCGGTTTAGACGACGCAAAATTAAAAGAGGCAAAAAAAAAAAAAAAAAAAAAAAAAAAAAAAAAAAAGACTACAGTCAAAATGTTCATGCATAAGTCTCACCCACCCCCCCCGTCTGAATAATCTACAAAAGCACTCAGGCTGAAAGAACCGGGTGACCAGCATCCTGCCCCAGTGCTGCATCAGCAGATCAATAGGCACCAGTGCCTGGCTGCCAGATGGCAGGACGGCCCGGCCGGGCGGCAGGGTGCTGCCTCTCAGAACAGCGGCTGCTTTCAGGGTCCCTGGCAGGCCTCCAGCCCCGCGGCCCACACACACTAGCTGTGGAGGTGCAGGGCTCCCTCGGCTGCTCTGGAGCTCACGACGGGGCCCTGCACCCCGGATCTGTTCAGGGCACTCACAGTGACTCAGCGCAGAACACACACAGCACTACCGGAGACTGGAGGGAACTGGCACCACTCTCTTGACCCCCCCCCTTCATTTATTCATTGTCTGTCTTTTTCCTTCTCTCTCTCTCGCTCACACACACACACACACACACACACACACACACACACACACACACACACACACACACACAACTTTAATATTTTATATTTAATAATACCATACACCAAACATGTGGAACAATTTTTTGCATCATACGATGAACACTGCATTGAAAGATCCCTTGAGTAACTAAATATCTATTGTAGGGCGAATCAAAAAGCCTTTAAATGAAATTTAAAAAAAATAGAGGCTTCCATCTACTGTTAGGGTGTTCACACAAACAAGCTAAGCACACTGCAGGCATGCTTGCAAATGTGATTTATTCAGAGTACATGTTCTCTCTAGATTTCCCCACAACGATCTGCAGTGCCAGGAATATGATCAGAGAGACAAAGGCAATAAAATGCCACAGAGCTCCACACCCCACCTTGGAGAGAGACAAAACAGAGACACCTCAACGGAACAGTGTACCATGGACACACACCCAGTGTCACAACCACCTCCACATCGGAGAATACACTACACCGGGTTTCAATGTGTACCCGTGGTGGTGGGTTACGTCGGGTCACTTACAGCAACCCTGAACAACCCATCGTCATGCTTGGGAACGTGAACATGCTGAATATGGCGTGTGCTGCAGACTGGAAGCCCAGCAGGATGGTAGTAGTGTGGGTTAATGAGCGCTGCTGCCACAGTGCAGCTCAGACAGCAAAGCCAGACCAACCCCCAGTGCAGAAACACACCAGGAGGTGCTGGAAGGTGCCGGAAGGCAGACGAGCAGTGCCTAGGGTGTGTGGTATGAGGCCGTGCGCACAGGTACATGGACACGCAGCACCTCACCCTCCTGCAGAAGCCACCGTTTGCCCAAAGGCCATATTGACCTCCAATGCAGCTATGCCAAATCACTTATTAATAACAGGTCAACAACATGTTTTTGGAAACAAGGTAGGGTTGCTTGAAAAATATATGAACATCTCAACAGCCCTACAACAGAGGAATCAAAGAACATCAAGAAAAAACATTCATTGTCATTATTCAATTCTTATTGTTAGTCTTTCAGACTGCAATTCTCTGAGGTTGTGGGGTGAGAAGGTGGGTATCTGCGATGGTGGCTTCTACAAAAAGAGCGTCTGCGTGCCCTTCACACACGCTCTGAATGCTCAGACAACTAGCGCAACACAAGAACATCTCGAACAAAATAATACTAAAAGACAACAGTTAAATTTTAACATTGATACGCCAGGACAGTCAATCAGCTTTTGGTTCCACAGAAATATCAGTAGGCATCTTAGCAAGTCAGAGCAGCCTTACACATCTACAGCACAGGTACCAAACCTTCTTAATACCAATTCAGGACTTCTGTTACTGGTTTTGCAAACACTAGACAATCAGTAGTGAGAATGTACAGCATCAGAGACTGCATCAACCGTGTGAAGGAGTGTACATTACGTTTCAGGCAGTCCTGTGACCAACCCTCTCTTTCACTGGGTTTGAAGCCCAGCAGCTGATGGACTGGGCAGGGCTGCTCTGAGCTGCATGCGAGTGCCACTGGTCTGTGATTGGATGGTACGGTGGATGTGTACTTACCCCAGTCCACACTACGCCCATACTCACTTCCTCTCCAGTCTCTGAGCTGCTGTCGTACTTCACGCTGGCCAAGCTGTCTCTGCTCCTCCTCCGGTCCCCATCACTCTCCTTCAGAATCTCAACCACACGGGTCTGGTGGATTGGATCGATCCCCTACAAGGAACGAACGAACGAACGAACGAACGAACGAACGAACGAACGAACGAACACACACACACACACACACACACACACACACACACACACACACACACACACACACACACACACACACACACACACACACTCTAAGTGATGCATGCAAACACCTTCAGTTTGTTATCCAATGTAAATTCCTACTCTACAGGTCTTTAAGACCTGTGTGTAATGGTGTGGTCATTTATATTAGCTATGGAACAATGGAGTTAATGAATCTATGGTGCTCGTTCTATGGGGGGGTGGAGGTTCGTGGGCGATGAAGAGCTTATGACTCAAAAGGACTGTGGATGCTCCCATTTTAGACCAAACGACTTACTGAGTTGCTCTGGCATCCAAAGCAAGCCAAAGAAGAGTTTAAAGACAAAACAAACAAGAATACATCAACATCAAGAGAGATCAGACACCATGTCCCCTTTATAAGACCAAATAACAAAATAAGGAGTTGAAGAACCATCAGTAAGGGCTATAATGTCGTGCACCATCTTAAGGCGCCACTACGTCAGCTCCACTCAGCACAGGTGTGGGCCGTACGGTGCCCACCTGCTTGCGGGATCTCATGGCGCAGTCCTCCAGGGTCTCCGCTGCTTCCATCTTGCCCTGTCGGCGGTACAGGGCGCCCAGATTCCTCAGAGTGGTGTTCACGGTCGGGCTGAGGACCATAAACAAAGCAATAGGGACAGGATTAAGAAACAGGACTCCTGTGATACTGGAGAAACCAGAAATAAAAAGAAAGCAGCAAATAAAAAACAAACAAACAAAAAAAAAGCACTAAGACTTCAAATTGCCGTTGCAATTCAAATTGCAACCAGTCCCAGGCGTCCAACATGAAGGCTGTGTTTGTGGTACCTGCTGACTTTGCAGGCTTTGTACCAGCCTCCATACTCTCCATAAGGCGTGTTGTCTCTGTGCTTGCCCTTGAAAGAAACACCACCACAACCATAAGCCACATTCATTTAGATATGTTCTGTATGCTTTGAAAATCCTTAATGTACACCATTGATTGCAGTTTATTAGAGAAGCACCTGGCTGAGGGAAAATGAAAACAAAATGCACTGATCCAATGGATCATCTCTACAAACTAACCATTCCTTTGTTGTTGTTTGTGTTTGCCTTATCTTTTTAAAAACAAACAGCCCACCTTGCTCATCTCCTCCCTCTCTTCAGCATGCATCCAGATAGGCTTGTTCTCCGCTGTGGACAGACACACATCACTGACTCAGTATGTGCAATTAAACCCACTGCATCCAGATAGTCCCTGAGCTCATTCGGGATAATTTGTTTAATTTGTCTCCCTTTTCTAGTAAAATAAACCTATTCTAGGTGCACCCCTGTAGGTGTCAGAAAGGCACAGACTATACGGTGTGTTCCTCTTCTTCTTAAATGAAAATGCAAGTATACAATCATGTGGTCAAAGACATTGGGTTCATGTCTTTTTAGAACTCTACATCTGTAACATGAAGGAAGGGAACAGATCAAAACTATTTCAGAACTCAACATGTTTTAACGCACGTCTCCCCAAAATTCGATAAACTGGGTTAATCCATTAACTGACCGCATGAAGTAATCAAAAAAAAAAAAAAGCATTAGAGCTTTAAGCGCATGTCCATCAACCAAACACATAAGTGAATTAAGAGATGTAATTGCTCTGAAGTCAAAATAAAGGACATCAACTGAAGATGAGCAGCCAGTAAGCTGCTAGGTCTCTAGTGTCCAGGCCCGTTATAACACGGGGTGTTTTCATTTAACAAGTGGTGAAAAAAAACAACAACAAAAGGCCTTCAACATTAAAGATGACCACAAGCTTTATTTGTTGCCACACCGCGATGGCTAATCAGCACAACGCGTTGAAATGTTACATCCTTGGCTGACGGAACTGAAGTGTAGAGCATTTCATTGTGTTAAGAAAATCATCCATTTCTTAACCCAGTGTTGACTGATGGCCTTGTTCACTGCTTTTGTGAAAGGTGAGTAAGAATAGGAGTGGATTTCAACAAAAAACATGGAAAGGGAAAGACAGGGAGACAATGAAGCTCATCAGTTAGATTTAGAGCGTTGTGTCTAATATATTCTGAAGTTACATTATGTCTCAGAGTTAAAAAGCTCCTAAAACTTGTAAGGAGTTTGAAACTTACCATCCACTGACCCAAATTCCTTCTCATGGGCACGTGTGAGAATTTCTTTGTACAGAATTTCAGCCTCCTTGTATTTGCCCTGTTTGAGAAAGCACGAAGCCTGTGGAGAAGTAGAGAGAAGGTAAGAGCCAGAACACTTGTTGCTCGTTCCTGTCCCGCCGTATGGCTCGTGTGCACCGGGAAGGTTCTCTAAAGCTACTCCTGTGGTCTGACACACTCTCTCACACACACCTGAATATCCTACTGCGAGCATCTTCAAGGAGAAAAACACAAAGAGATGTGAGCGAGCTAGCGGCCTTGTGCACAGCTCAGGCGAGCAAAAACCCTCGCCACCCTTCAGCATGCACGCACAAGTGAACCAGCCTCACCAGGTTGTTCTTGGTCTTGGCAACGTTGGGGTCGTCAGGGCCCAGTCTGCATTCGTAGATCTCCAGGGCTCGGCAGTAGTAGTACTCCACCTCCTCGTACTTGCCCTGGTTCTGACACAGCAAGGCCAGGTTGTTCAGCTGCTTCGCCACGTCCGGGTGGTCCTTCCCCAGCACCTGACACACACACACACACACACACACACACACACACACACACACACACACACACACACACACACGCTAAAATAACACTTCCATTTAGTGCACGTGGAGGTATGGGTCTGAACCCGCCGCCGAGAGCTTCACCATTCTGCGCATGGCTGCTCCCTCCGGCAGACGTGTTCATCTGAGTGGGTGTAGATTTCTGCCATGTGCTCAGAAACCACATGCTCTCATAAGCACCAATCAATACGAAGGGCAGCTGTACAGCTCTCAGGCCCTAAGCAATTTCGTTTCCAACCATAGCTTCATCTTCTAGTTTCACCATGTCAACATTCCGTGCCAATAAAAGCGGCGTTACCAATTTTCATCAGACATTTCAAATCAACACTGCCGATTCGCACACAAACCTCCGGCAGAAACGTGGCGAGGGGCATTTTATGCGTACCTGTATGTAAACGGCGTTTGGTTTGTAATTGGTGTTAGGAAAAAAGTTGAACCAACATATTGCACAAATAAACTGATTTCCAAAATGAAATTAGAAACTCCCTCATACCTTAATTAAGTCGCTCTTAAAAACAGCATCTCTATAAAAATATTGTATTGTAAACCATATTTATTGTTTATCTACATCAATAGTTCTGTTGTGACTAGAGCCTCAAAAAGATCAAATGAGTGTTTATAGCTACGAGCTAGATGCTAGTGTCTCCTGAGCAGTGCTGCAAGATTGTGTGTGTGTGTGTGTGTGTGTGTGTGTGTACCTTCTCTCTGATCTCCAGGGCTCTCTTGCACAGAGGCTCTGCCTCCTTGTATTTGCCCCTCTTCCCGTAGAGCACAGCCAGGTTATTGAGAGTGGCAGCCACCTGCATCACAGCATGCACACAGACACACGGAGCTAAATGTGGAAATCAGCCTGACAGGGGCTGGACTAGCAGGATCATTCTACACCGGTGAACAATGCCTGGAAACATCTAGACTTACAAAACCTAATACAAGAGTATCTAAATGGATAGTAATAAAGGATATCTGCAATACAATACACCTATAGTAATGGAGATGGAGTTTCATAAGACTGAGATCAATAGAGGTAATCTATATATCTGTACTTGCATTTCCTCATTGGGTCATTAGCAAACGGTTTCAGCATCACCAAACTGCACAGGAAATCGTTTTAGCCGTCAGCCTCTAAACAAACGTGTTTAGCCAAAAGCCTGCATTTATCACCATGTATCACCATGTAGACGGGTAGGGATGTGTGGAATTAAGTTTCATTCCAATGAAGTTTGAACATATGAAGAATCTCGTCTCGCATTTAAGCCCTCTGATGCGAATGCAGTAACAAGCGCTTGCAGTGCTGTGAAAGGCTGAGG
Source organism: Brachyhypopomus gauderio (assembly GCF_052324685.1). NCBI lineage: Eukaryota > Metazoa > Chordata > Actinopteri > Gymnotiformes > Hypopomidae > Brachyhypopomus > Brachyhypopomus gauderio. The sequence continues at coordinate 8,784,953 of NC_135225.1, read as the reverse complement.
CAGACGGTGTAGACCTACCGCAGGGTGGTCTTTGCCCAGAGTCTTTTCCCTAATAGACAGAGCGTCGTTGAGCAGGTGTGCTGCTTCTTTGTATTTGTTCTGGTCCCTGCATGGCAGCCAGAGAGGAAACGACACCAGTTACTCGCTCGCTCACTCGATGAGCAACCGAACAGACACGTACTGCTCGCTGAGAACACAGACACTCAATCTTGGGAAATATCGTCTCATATTAATATGAAGTACTGATCAGGGAGTTCGAGCAGCTGGAAGAGAAAGATCTCTAGAGCAAGCACTAGAAACTCCCAGAATCACTTCACAAAGGCCCAGCGAGACCTCATGTAAAGTATGTATTGAAACAAACATTACAAAAACACAGCATGTTTTTAACAACCCATTCAAAGGCTAAAGCCTTTTACATCATACAGCAAACGTGCGACCCTCGTGTGCATGTCCGCGAGACCGCCCCGCAGCAGGAGGTGTGCTGACCTGTATACCAGCGCTAGGATGTTGAGCATGGTGGCAACGTCGGGGTGGTCGTGGCCCGAGGTCTTCTCCAGGTCCTCCAGAGCCTGCTTGCAGAGGGGCACGGCCACCTCGTACCTGCCCTGCGAGGCGTACTGGATCACCAGGTTGTGCAGGGTGCGGAGACGCGCCGGGATCTCATAGCCACCCTGCTGGGCCGCTGCCACGGCTGCACTGTTGTGTTGGTGCTGCACTGCAAGGGGGGAAACCAGAACCACACACACGGTGAAAAAAAAGCCCAAACATGCGAGTCATGTGACAGTACATGAGTCGGGGAGATCTTTACAAGGCACAGGGGAAGAAGTGTGGGAACATTCACTTACTGCCTTGGCCGTGTTCTTCTTCATCATTAGGAAACAGGTCGTCCAGGGAGTCTTTGGGCTGCTCGCCATCTTTTTCCTCCTGCAACAACAAAGGAAAGAACAAAAAGTGAGAATAGAAAGAATTTCTGATAAAGCCGTGTGGCAGAAAGATGACGCTCAAAGGATAAATCCAAAAGGCATTCGCTGAAAAAAAATGCTAGGCAGGCCATTTACTACCCTGCCCGTCAGGAACGGAGCCTTCTCAGGTGACGAATAAGATCCAACGCGTTATAACAGGTGTGGCCAATTACAGCCAGACCTGTTTTGACAGTATGCCACAGAATGAATACACAAGATCTGTGACATGTTATAGAAGCTGTCACAATGTTGAGGTTTAATTCCTGTTTAAATGTTTGGTTACTGACAGCAGCAGGGATTATGCCAGAAGTCATCTGTCTCCCTAAAGCAATTTAAAATATAGGAACGCCGAGCTGCTTCTTCTTCTTCCGTTTTGGACACCTTTAACATCATCTCCGATAGGTCATATAAAAAAGCCACTTTGTCAAAGGAGATTTTAAAAATGGCCAAGTGAGGCTAATGGGCTTTGAACATGCCCAATGGGGAGAGCTGGCCCAGAATCCAGCCCTCGGGGGTCGTGCTGTTCCTGTAGCCCAGCACAGAGGTCAGCACCTCTCGCTTCTCTGCTCCCGGCATGAATAAAGATAACGAGAAAGTCAGGACGCGAGAGCCTGATAACCTATCACTGCTTAACCACGCGAGCACCTGCCCCTGCTAAAACACACAGAACAACAGGATTCGAACGACCAAAGAAGATTGGGTAACTCGTACATGATCTGAAAGCATGTGACTGCGCTCGCAGGTTCACCGTCTCACCGACCACCGCATCACTCAGAGGTTTTTAATCTTTGCTATTCAGAACGATGAGTCAGAGGTCCCACAGGGTGACACGGGAGGAGAGAGGAGCCCCGGCGTGGTTCTCTTACCGAAGGAGAGACGTCTTCGTCGTACTTTTTGAGCTGGTTCATGAACTCCAGGTGCTTCTTCTCCTCCTCCAGCTGGGCCACGCTCTGCTCGCTCTTCTGCAGCTTCTGCTGCGTGTTGGCCAGCTCGTCACGCAGCCACTGGTTCTCCTGGCACAGACGCCGCACCTGGGCACGCAGCTTCTGCTTCTCCGACTCCACCGCGTTCAGGTGGTTGGACAGGGCCATCATGACCTGAATGACAGGGCCATCATGACCACAAAAACACATGGACGCAGAGAGGCAGAGAGAGAGAATGCAAAGGAAATGAGACAGAAGAATAAACGATGGCTGACTAGTTTGTGTGAATCACATCTTTTTCCAAAGGCATGTTGCTCATTCTGTCATTCTACCGTTTAGCCAAATTATTTTTAGCTGTGGTACAAGCCCAAGAGGAAACATTCACTATGGGTTCCGTGTTTGGTATTTCATGTCCAGCAACACCCGAGGGCAGATTCCTAATCTTCATACAGGAACCTGACGCACCTGCGCCTCCCCCAGGCCCAACTCGATCATCTCCACAGATTTGCGGAGCAGGTTGGACTTCTCATGCACCAGGTTGGCCTCCTCATCCTTCTTCAGGCACTTGATGGTCTCTAGCAGGCTGTGCAGGATAGAATTGTGCTCGCTCTTCAGTGCCTCCAGGCCCTGGATCACCAGCTTAGTGTTTGAGATGATCTCCTCCTGCGAGAGCTTCTCCAGCTTCTCTTCACGGGGATACACCATTGTGGACATCTTCTACCTGAGGAGATACAGACAAGAGATGAATTGACACAGGTAAAGAGTAATCAGACAGCTGGCTACTGAAACAAAGGCAGCAGAGATAAAAGCACATCAAGTTTCTGGAATAAAACAGTTACACTGATTCATGTCATGATAAACACCAACTTGTGTATTTTAAAGACAAAACAGCTTAAAGGCAACAATTAATCTGTCAAACTCTGCACAGAACTGCACAAACATCACTGGTAAATTAACGCAGGCATTCAGGCACCAGTTAAGTTCCACGTAAACCTTAATGCGCACACTCTGGCCTCAATTACAGCTAATAACACCGTCTGAATCCCTATCCCAGAAATGACAGTAATAGACTATAGAGTGCAGTACCAACTTTTGACCTCTTTGAGCCCTGTGGAAAAGCTGACACAAATTACACCACAGTTTCACATAGGATTTAGAGCACCAGATGAACATAAGACAAAAGGAAAAAATAGCATGCTGTTTAAGCAAAACATTCTAATAAATAAATCCTAAAATTAGCCTTATAAAAATTATCCATGAATTCAAAATTCACTAGCTGAGGTAGATGACAAATCTAATAAAATCTTATTCTAAAAAAATTTAGAATGTAAGCAATTTACTGGTACAAATGATACAACCTTTGTGACATCATCAAAACATCCTGCCCTGTTCGAGTCACCCTCCCAACAGTACAGCCTTTAAGGAAGAACGATTCATGCTAATGCTATCCATTAATGTGGGCTCCCCAGCAGGAGCCCTGGTACGGCTACGACACAGATTAGAAACGCAGGGAAATACAAGAGCAGGTCTGAACGCACCAGCTGAGGACCATCTGCCTCCAGACACGTTCACTAGAGATACAGCATAGCATTCCCTCCCCCATCATTCTGTTCGCTCACTCACTGTATATTTACAACTACACCACACCCTCACTCAGACCCTCCAAACCATCACTGTCACAGACACGAGGAGGACAAGGACTCAAACGGAGTTGCAGCTCTGTCTGTTCAGCAGGAGGGCGAAGGGGTCACCGGCATCGCACTTGAAAGGATCGTGTTCTTTTGCGCTGGCAACGGTCAATGTCAATCAATGCAGTCATCAGCAACACTGAGGTTTGACTGAGAGTGAAGCTGCTATAAAAAGAGCGAGAGATGGTTGTGCATCACTACACTTCTTGTGCTAGCGGTGAGGAAATGGACTGGGAATACAGCCAGCGGCAGGCAAACTTCTGAAACAGACATCCAACGCCTGAAGCTGGTTACTTGGTACAAAGCTGAATGCTTACAAAAAATAATTCACTGCTAGTTAATGATCCCAATCTGATTATGCTTAGAAGGATCATTAGTAAAGTAGTAGACATCGCGACTGAGGGCTGTTCTTCGAGCTTTAGCATATGATCACGAGTGCAGGCTTTGGTTTCAAGTCCTGAAATTAAAAAGGCTGTTCAAAGTAGAATATTTCAGTATGTAGTTTGGTATTATTTATATTTTTCCATATGTGCAGATTTCTTCAGGGACTACCTACTGATAACTGTATACTCAATGCATTCTGCATAAGAACCTTACTGCTCACAGTACTGCATAATTTGTCTTTGTACTGAGGCAAGTTAAACAATTATAAAATGCGTTGCCCAAGAATCTTCTTTTAAAAAAGGCCACTGGAAGACAGACCCTTACAGAGGACAAGGGCAAAGGGCTACTGGTTAAAATGTTCCACAATGTGTTTATTTGCTCTGATTAATTCTGATTGGATGCAGAGTGCTGACTGCACACAGTGTTTTGAGATGTTAGTCAGTGCTTGATGAGTCAGTGGATAATCATCTTGCGGCCTCGCTGGACCAAACGGCAGGCGCTAGGCACGGCTCATTCAGGAAGGAGAACCCTGCCGATAACACGCTTCAGTTACAGTTCGCAGTGATAAGGCAAACACGCAACAGAGACGTCACTGTAGAAGGAAAAAGGTGTGGACATCGTGAAAGACACACGCACAGTGTCCAACTTGAACCAGAGCCAAGCCTAGACCTACATGTTTGTGTGTTTATCAGAAAAGACCTGCAGGCAGTCTACAGATTGTAGGTGCAGGTGGAAGGAATATCAAGTCTTGCCCAGCTCTCTGTCGCAAAGGACTGCAGCTTTGCAGTCTCACACCACAGCAGCCTATAAGGTGTCCGGATGATCCGACACATGACGGAGCAGAACTGCAACTTTAAACTACAATGAAACTCAGACTGAGCAAAGTGGGACCAGTCCAGCACTACAACCACCTTAGTGTAAAATAAGATGCTAAATATTTAGAACCAGAGAAAAACAACATGGAGCTAAAAAGAGCACATCAAAGCATGCGAAGGCAAAAGCTAATGAGCCACGGTAATCAGACACAGACATCCAAACATACGCCAATCAGCCTAGATAATCAGACACAGACGTCCAAGCATGAAACAAAAGCAAACATCATAAGAACTATAGTTAGCCACACAATGCATGGGCAAATATTATGCTTAAAGTCAGAATCAGCAGCATGGATATGGGCCAAACTGCAATGCTTCCTTTAAGATGTCAGATGAGCCAAGCATTTTACAAGACATACAAGAACACGCAGTGACATGTTTCTACAATAAAAGCAAAACTATAATAAAAGTCTTTCACATATATACTCTTAACATTGAAAACCCAAACAAAGGAAATAACCTTTCACCTCTTACAAAATTCATTAAACCTTCAAATTAACAAAGTAGAATGCACAACTTGCATTTAACCAATCAGGAACTAAATTCTCAAGTGGTCTCTGAGGCGTTAATGGCTCTCTCTGTACCCAGTGCAGTGAACATTCACTCTCCCAGAGACCAAAGGTGCTCTCGGGTAATGTCACTTATTGAGCTCTGAGCAGCACCATGGAAAAAAGCTTATAAACAGGTAACCAATAAAGGGCCATTTCAACCTGTTAATACAGGAGAAACACTCTGCCTGTTCACAATGTGTCTGAAGGTCAAACCTAGTAACAGAAGCAACTACAAAACAACAAACAGACCACTGTAGAATACTACAACATTACAGACCACAATGAATTATCTTTAGGTTGTTCTCGTTTTGTTCAATGCAAAAGGCAACTGTGCTCCATCTTGTGTTTCCTGGTGACGTAAACATTGTCAGGTCTGTAAAGTCCTGGCAGCATCATGTACTTTTATCCAAAACATGTCAGCTAAACCAAAAACATTCATATACTCCTTTATGCCCTTGTCACAGCTACAAGATCATGCAGTCTCTTTGCATATGCAAAAAAAATCTATTCAGTAAATAAAACAGAAAAAATAAATCTAAAAAAAAACAAGGGGGTTGTTCATGGAACAAAAAACAAAAGCATAAGCAAAAAATATATATAAATAAATAAGCAGCAGCAGTAATGGTCACCTGCCCACTGCACGAGCTCAGTCTCACACACTTGAAGACCACCCTGCCATACAATTTGCTATCATGAAAAGTTAACAGGGTAAACAAATACACTGGCATGACGCATCTCTCCTTATGTGACCCTAGAAAACGTAAACTTAAAGGGCTATTTTTGGTCTAGCAGACCTAGCGTGTCAGCTTGGGACACAAGTGAGGCAGAGACTGGTAGTTTAGCAGTGATGGATGTAGCATCCTACCTTAGAGCCAGCAGCAGAGCCTCATAGCCAAGCACTGTCGCACGCTGTTGAAACAATGACTCACACACGGCAGCGCACACCCAAGATGTGACACGGCAATTGCACACCCAAAATGCGTTACCGTAGCAACACTACCCACCAACAAGGCTAGTCCAAATGAAAGGCTCTGATCCAAAGCCGATCCAGAACCAAAGCCCAAGGCTGGAGAAGAAAAGCCGCGGCTGCGTATGTGCAGGAGTCTGACCTTCTTACAGCCTTTCCCAGCATCACAGAGTCATCAGGGAGCAGCCCCACCCTCCATGCAGGGAAAGGGGGAGGGGAGCCAGGGAAGAAGAGAGGGAGGAGGAGAGAGGGGGGGGAGAGAGACACTGCTCTTATAAAAAGCCTCTGCAGAACGAGCGGGCTACATAAGAGAGCTCAAATGGCATCCATAGACACTCCACACACATGTACATACATGCACAACATAACAGGCAGGTACATGTAGTGACGAAGCTGCTTTAGCCAGACTCTTCAGAGAGCCAACTCACCACCAGGGGAAAGAATGTCCCATCACACGTCTCTTAACCCATCTCTACATCCCAAACAGACCATGCTCTACAAGCCTCACTAAAGACAGTCTATACTAGAGTGCCTGAGACAAAAGAAAATAAGCAAGGTATTGCCACACACATGCACCCGTAAACGCACCAAGAGATCAACTTCTATGATGTTTTCAATATAGATTTTAAAATGTAATTCATACAAAACAAACGTACTGCACAGTTTTCAACTACAGGTGTCAAGATGATTCACTTCTGCACATTACATTATGCTCAACCCTAAACTGAGCCCTTTTGAAGATTGGAACACAACCTCTAGTTAGGCTAACCTGTACCTCCAAAAATATGGTTTCCATTTAGGAGAAACAAGCAGGCTACAGTGTCTAGAAGCCATAATCACACAGTGGAAGTTCAGGACGATCCTCTACTGTGCTTGCACCATCATCAAGAGCTCCTGCATGATTTATACCACATCCCCAAGCACTTGTACCAAGACCTGTAATCATAATTGTATTTACTCATCATTGTGTCCTGAAAATACCTTGTAGGGGAAAAGTACCCAGAGACACACACGCATATACTGTACATTTGATTGCAGGGTTGGTTCAGCTGCTGGGAGACAACTCACTGAATAAGACACAAAGAGCAGGCTGGCCAACAGGCAGACAGCTGAGTACGCATGCAGTGAGGGTGCGGTCTGGCAGGACAGACAGCAGAAATGACCATGACACAGGGCTATTCCCATACACACTACCTCAAAGAGCTGCCCAAACACACACAGGCAAATTACATGCAAACACACACGAGAATACAGTAAGATATAAAACACAAATGCAGCATCCCATAAAATGAAATAAAAAAAAAAGAAAGAACCAAAACACGGACACAGCCCTTCGCAGCTCTGGTAACAGCTCCACACAAAGTTGTCTCCAAAAACAACCAGTTTTCCTGTTGTGCCACACAAGACAGACGAGTTGTGCAAAAGACCACATGGTGTTGTGCCACCCTACCACACAGCAGCATAACACAATCTATGTGCTAGTCAAAAACGATCAGTCAAGTATGACGAGGCTGGGGCAATGAATAAGCAACTTTTTACACAGAGACACAAACATGGCCACATTCCTAGCTTCTGTGACAGAATGAGCACTTTGTTGAATAAAATAAAGGGGGGGGGGCACCACCAGTTTTAATGGTATTAAAAAGATGGGCAAACAAAATATCAGCACGACTCATTTAATAATCAGCACTGAAACTTTTTAAAACAATAAACCAAACAAAACCACTCATTTTAAATGTGTTAGACCTCTAAGCATAAAATAAAGGTTTTAAATCACAAAAAGACTCTCTTATGAAAACTACACATAACGGGTCATAAAAATCAAATGCTGATTTCACCCTCAAGCTTTACAATTTAAAAAAGTTACAAGCTTTGTTCCTCTAAACATCCAAAGGCAGCAACCAGATGCTGCTGGTGTAACAAATACAGTGATTAATGTGACATTGTTGTACATTTTTAAAAGGCGTGTTTAACAGGTTTCACACTGTCTTGCTGGCTAATTTATTAACACATTGAAACAAGTCATTAACAAAACTATGGAAATATGAGCAAATTATGTGGAACCAAAATAATACTGAACAGTCAATCAATGTGTCTGCTTATCATCAATATAAAAGTCCTAACGAAAAACTACTCTGGATAGGAGGGGACATGACAACCGTCACTGTCCAGATTCCTCACCACCCTAGAGACGCATTCACTGACCATGAAAACAAACCATATGCCACTGGCCTCTTGAACTTGTTTTTTTTTTACCAGTATTCATGAGACAATCTACAGCATTCCCTGATTTGTGATACAGATGTTACAGTCCCATTTGACACCATTCTTGACAACTACAATACTCGTTTAGCTCGTTTTGTTGAGGTGTGTAAATAACTACTTTCTTATAAAGAATACGGCATTCGTTCGGTCATTATTTCTGGAGATATGGTAGTTACATTGGTTTTGACCGCTCCAACTCCACCAACGACTTTAAAACACTGAGGTAAATCTGCATTACCCCAGCCTGGCCATTGCATCCAGTTAGCCAGCTAGCTAGCCGTCGGTTCAACTGGTAGTGTCCCAGCTCACAAGCTGCAATAACAACACGAAAAGGTCTGAGCTGCTAGCTAGCTACAGCTAGCTTTGACAGAACAACTTACTGATAAGCTAACAGGCTAGTTTCTCTGGCATAGCTAGCTAGCTACATAGCCAACTAGCTGGCATACACTGACTGGTCCCACGTCTGTTAAACTGTTATAATATAAAGCGCAACAGCAGCAAACCCACACCAATATCCCCCCAGATACATCAGACAGGCTAAGAGGAAAAGGGTTGCTAACCTCGGCGATCCTGGCAACGCGAAACGGTTCGCCTGCTAGCATTAGCGAGGCTCGCGAGCTAGCATTAGCAAGCCTCGCGAGCTAGCATGACATCATACCTCTCCGTCGTTGTCCAGCGAGACGAGTGTGCGGCGAATCTTCTGCCCTTTTTTATTTCCAGTAAGAGGTGTTCGACCGAAGAGAGATCATGAAGCCATGTGATCGACAGCGACCTGCAAGAAGTGGGAGTTTGAAACAATGTTTAAGTTCGCTAACCCAGGGTTAGTTAGCTTGCTTGTTATGCCAACACAAGCGGCAGCTAGCAAACTGACAACGCCTCACGCAGATTTCACTGCAAGCCTATGCAGAACTAGCTAGCTGGATGTTAGCCTGTGTAAACAGCTCAAAATAAAAAACAGAAAGAATACTCGGACAGCTAGTTGTATGTCACGTCACGCTGTATGATTAAACAAAAGTTCACACAAGTGGAAAATTAACGAATTAAACATATATTGTGCAATTTCTACTGCCATGACAGAGATAAATATCGCTATATAAGTTATATAACTAGATTAGGCCGTCTTTAAATCCAACACTTCTGTTACCTTTAAAAAGCAACACAAACGTCTCTGGGGTTTTTTTCCTATGACAAACATCCCAACACGATGCTGCGTAAAGTAAAAATTAGTATTTTTATTCATTAGAACGGGGCGGGGCTATCAAATGGGCAAGAGATCGCATTCATTCAACTATTACGTAATCGCCACGTCACCGAGTCTAAATTTCCTAAACGACGGGTCTTGTTTTCTACGATTTTTTTCTATTCTAGCAACAGTTACACTTTAACTGAGCAATCAATTGACAATCTAGAAATCATATATTTGAACTTTGATGGTCTAAATCATCCCATAAAAAGGGTCAACATATTAGCTGAAATGAAGAAGGAAAATTAGAGGTAGCATTTATCCAAGAAACACACCTTTCCAAAATTGAAAATGAAAAGTTAAAAAGGTTTGGGAATAGAAAATCTCTTTAACAGGGTAGGAGAGGCACTGCAATTCTGTACAACAGAACATAAAAACAAGGGTGTGTTTTGGATAATGATGACGTGACCTTCTGCAATATAATGCCATTGAGGCCTCTGGCACACTGACTCAGTGGGTTGATTTTAATTTAATAATAAACCCTTAAATGGATGGTACCAATTAACAGAGGAGAAGTACACTTGTGATTAAAAAGGAAATTCACTCATGAGCTTGGAATTATGCACATATTGAGACACCTCTACCAAAATGAAAGAGTCTACACATTTTATCCAACACAGCATAATGAATACTACAGGTTGGATTGATTGACATGGATAGATATGGAGTTAAGGACTGCACTACAGCTCATAGGTATTTATCAGACCATCAAACAATCTCAGTGTTTCTATTGACTTTTTACTCCAAAAAATAAATGATGGTCAATCAATACTGGGATTTTAAACAAATCATTATTTAAGTAATCTACCAAGGAGAAGTTGAGAAAAAAATGAGAGGATTAGGCCTATAATGAAAAATAATTTGTCCTATTCAGTATTTGGGGGTGCAGTGTAAGCAATACTTAGAACAAACATTATATCAAGCATGTCATTATTGAACAAAAATAAAAATGCAAAAACTAAACATTGGTTAGTGGATGTGCAGGGGACAGTACACAAAATTAACAAGATTTATGATAATGAGATTAAAATGGAGCTGCAATTCCTAATACAGTATATTATGAACAGAGGGCAAAAGCTAAAAGTTGTTGGCTTGTAGATTTGTAGAAAACAACACGTACAAACCAAAACAATATCTCAAAGATACCGAGATCAAAAAAGCATTTGAAACATATAATCAAAACCTTTATGCACAAACTGAAAAGGTAATGGTATTAACCGTGAAGCCATTTTTAGAATCCCTAGACCTATCATCCATAAATTAGAACAACAAGATTTGTTTCTGAGATGACAGTAGAAGAAAAGACAGGAAAATAAGAAATTTATAAAACAGCAAATAATCAGGCATGGCATAAAGTTTTCAAGGTGCAAATTATTCCTGGGGACTTTGAGTGCTTTAACTGCATATGAAAAAAAGGCAAAGCTACACAGCAAACTCAGTGTTGAATGTTGACTGCCAGCTCTATGCCTCTATTTCAGCTAACAACTTACACACCGTAGTTCCAGATGTGACAAACAATGATCAAACAGTCAGGGATTAAGAACTCAGCATTACAGCTGCCAAAGGAAAAATCAGGCATGGCTCTACACAATCTTAAGCATTATTGGAACTCAAATCAAACTACTGATATTCTGAAACAGCTCTTCTCTTGAAGCTAAATTTAAAGATTTAGGCCTTAGAAAGATGGATCTTCCAATACAGTCAGTGCTGAGAAGTAGAGAAATTATTAAAACTGTGTAAACACAGCAGAGCAAATGGTTTTGCAACTCTCTTAGGATCTGGTTGGACAGGTAAACTGAACAGAGATATTAAGCTATTGACATTCCATTATATGATAAATGTTTTGAACCTGTTCACCTTGATGGTACATTCAGAACACAGACCCATAATGGCATCACATCAATATGTCTGCAGAATAACAACAATAAAATGTTTTAATCAATTTAAACATTGTTGTCAACCAGTGAGTTCAAGTAAAAATAAAGAAGACAACACAGGGGAAAAAGTTATACTGAGGAAAATTTGCTTGCTGCAAACTGATGAAAGTCAATAAACTATATAGTAATAAAGCACAGCATGCAGACTGCAGAATATAAATGCACATTTATTCCATCACTGCAATAATCAGAAGCTGTGATGTCAAAAATAAACACAAGCATAAAACAACACAAAATCAAACTGTAAGAAAACTTGTGTACGAATTACAAATTTGTTGTACAAATTACAAATTTACATTTATTGACAATACACACAGCAGGTTATGCTTTCAGATGTGTTCATAATTCACAACAGTAGCCTAAGAACAGTAATACTCTTGCCCCTCATTCATGTTAAATGAGAAATGTAATAAAATAATAATTCTGTCTAACCTTACCAAACTGTTATACATCCTAATTATGTTCCGTTTAAACTACATTTTCATATGACAGCTGCATGACATGGGGCAACAGGCAAAGTATTGCTTAGAAATCACCTCGTTAGGTCTTTCCTCCTACGTGAATCTAGTTAAAGTGGGGAAAAGTGCACATTCACGAAACACCCCGTTATCACACAATATCACAGCAATACCAGTATGAACGCGGGCGAGCTGCCCTATCGATTCTCTGATCGACTAACTGATCCACTGATTTATTGCATGAGTGAATAAATGAATAGGGGGGAGGTAGGTGTTTATGAAAGACATTCAGCTCCACACAGCTGCTCTCCGTTCTCGGGGGATACAGCCTGAACGAGAACGTTATAGAGCACCGAGTCGGTTCAAAAATGGGACTTCATGCGTCTAGTGTGACCATAGCTCGTCAGCGTGCACGCGGTTTTATTTTACACAAGCGCGCGGTCTAAAAGCCAGTGTGTATTTATAAAATGTCGGGAAAATCGAACATTTAGAAGAAGGAGTAACTCATGCTCAGGACATGTCCAAAGATCAGCGCAACTGACGTAAAACGAAACACATAATGCCTTAATCAAAGTAAATAGATAAGAATTGTGCTGACAGACTTCGGCCACAGAACCTCCGCTCAGTAGCGGCGCTCATTTCTCTTCAGTTAACGCGCATGTGCAAGAATGTAACGTCTTTAAAAAGGGGAACTCGAAATTTAAATGAACGCCGCACCCAGTGCGCAATCTTATGCTCAACACTTTCCAAAACCACGTTACATCCATGCAGAGAAACAGTTCAGCTACTGAACATGTTGGCTAAGTAACTAGGGACATTTTCACACACGGATTGCGAAGTGGTGACGTATTTGATGCGTGTCGAGCCTTTCGTTTGCAAAACCGGAAGTTGGATATGCACGCGCTGTGGTTTAACCAATGGTAAGGCGAAGAGAGATCACGTGATTTTAAAGGTCGCTAGTTGGCGCATGGCGGAGACGTGAACTAGCGTTTCCAAACACGAAGGGTGAGCTACTAGACTACATACAGCCATCTGTCGTTAGATAGTTTGTACATTAGATTTATTTATTCCACTTTATAATCATTTAAATCTACTTATTAGGTCAGTACGTGTGCAACGTGAAGCACTGAGGAGAAAAAGAAATCGCTGGTTTACATTAATACAGGGAAACGTTTAAACTACATAAGCTGGAACTGGGCCTTGGCTTGTGATGACAGCTGGTTTTACAGTATTTACTATGGCTGGTTTAATACTTTTCAGAGCGGGAGGAATGAGAGTCCTCACTCGGGTAACGGGGTGTGTCCTACACCCGCGCCCTGCGGCGCCACGGAGCAGCCGGGGGTTCTGGGGGTGGCTCAACGCTGTGTTCAACAAGTAATGTACTACACACAGGGCACTTACAGCAGAGAGTGCTTGAACTGAACATCACCATGGGGTTATTGGTTCACAATATTGTCTGTAGCATTTAGTGAGCAAACAGATTAACTGGATTCAAACTGTGTTCCAGGCTAAGTGTTGGATGTGTAGGCATAGTTCAAAAGTGGTTGTCACACCTTTTGGGACCAGGGGCCCCTTAAGCCTTGGTGTATTGAACATTAAAGATAAGGTGCTTAACATTTAAGGGGCTTATGCTCTGAATAGGATTGTTAAAATAAGTGGGCAATGAACAAACCATTTATGAATATTCATCAACACTATCTACCATAATTTTTCCCTGTTCAGTATCTGCCCAAAAAACTGTCTGTTGTTGGGAATTAATTTTTGAAAAAGCTGTAGCCATGGGTATGTGGTATCCAACAATAGCCCTTTCAAACAGTTCCCCAGTTTATCTGTTTAATATGTTCAAATGTTATTGTACATTTTTGAGTAAGATTTGATAATGGTCTTGTTGAGTCTAAATATGAGTTTGATCTGTCTCTGTTATAGAGTGGATTATGAGCGTATTAAATCTGTTGGTCCAGACCGTGCAGCTGCCGAATGGCTTTTGAGGTGTGGGGCCAAAGTTCGTTTTCGTGGTTTTGACCGCTGGCAACATGACTATAATGGGCTCCCAACTGGTCCACTGGGTCGGTACCATATACAGGCCATCGATGCCACAGAATCCTGCATCATGTACCGGGGCTTCGATTACCTGAGTGAGTTAAGCCCACACATAACATATGCAATGTAGTGTAGCATGCACAGCACATGAGCAAGTAGAGGAGTCCTGCAATTTGTGTCCCTGATGGATGCAATTTGTACATGCAAAGACCAGGAGGTGGTCATTAAATCATCAGGATGAAGTCAGATGAGCTCTTCTGCCAGAATGACCTTTCTGTGCACCCAAGTTGTCCTTCACTGAGCAGGTGCTCATATGTCCTCAGACACTCCTGCCTCCGTGACACTCTGAAAAACTTTCCTTACTAAAAGAAACGGGTCATCAAGGTGAGAGGTGAGAAAGGAGAGAGTGAGGACTGTCTGGATGTGTGTGTGTGTACGTGTCTGTGTTTTAGATGTCGGTGTGAGAGAACCACATGTGTGAAAGATGAGTCTGCAGAATGAGGGGGATTATATTCGTCTGTGGGTGGAGGACATTTCAAGAAAATGGGTTGTGTACATCACAGACACGTTTCTGTGTGAGTGAGCCACAAGTCTCATCTGGCAACATGCGTAAAGAAAGAGATTCAGGACAGGTGGAGTGTGAATGTGTGTTGGTGTGTACATGTATAGAATGACATTTGGCAAAGGATTGCTTTACACTTACCAGTCAATGCTCATTTGTATCCTAAAAGCAACCCTGTGTCTCAACCATGTGCCTCTTTTTGCATACCATCATCAATTCCAAGCATGCTTTGAAATTCAAATAAGTACATTACACTGATATGAAAGTGCTATGAAAAATGCAAACTAAATGTAGATACAATCAGAAAGCAGTAATTTGTAAGTCCACTTTGACCTGTGTTTATAATGAAAACAGTACAAAGACAAAATGTTTAATGTTTTTAATCAATTAACAAAATATTCCATATTTTTGAATTAGGGCCATCACTCCTTAATGAGGATTTTCAAAGACCTCAGGTGTTTCCTTCTATACAGCGCATATCACCAGTTTCAGGAACTCTTGAAAAAATGTCTGCATATAATGCAAGGCCAAAAACCACTGTTGTAACCTCTGACCCCTGCTTTAACAAAACATTTACAGTAAACATTGTTCACTGCTGCCTCCACAAATGCACTGTATTATGCACAGCCTATTATCAATAGTGTCTACAACTGCTGCTTCTCTGGCCTTGAGCTCACCTGAAGCACATTGATACCCAGTGGAAACATGTTGTGGTCTGATGAGTTACCTTTCCAGATTCTTTAAGGAAACAATGGACACTGTTCTCAAAGAAAGTTTATGAGCATGTAGATTGATACCACTATAGAGTACAAAGGTCAGCATCTGTCATGGTGTATTAGGGCTAATGTCACGAGGAACGTTTGTGAGGGCACCATCCAGAGAAATGTAGAAAGAGAGATATGCGTTTTGGAGTAACACATTCTGCTTCCTAGATGATGTCTCTTTCGGGGCTAATCATGCTTATTTCAATGTGGCATCATCAAGGCACATTGTGGGTTTGTTACAATAGCTTCTAGAACATCTCTAGAAGCATTCTAGAAGCAAACAATAGCTTCTAGAACATTGAAACACTCAAAATCTCACCATGGAGGCCCTTTACAAACCGAGGAAGCGAGCACCCCTCCTGGCTGGTTTTTAAACTGGTTCAACTGGTGACTTCAGTTGTCAACAGGAACCTAAATGTTGTCCACTTTTTTTTTTTTTTTGCTGTTGCAAGCCTTGTGTTTATATTTGACATAAAAACAATAAAGTTCATGCAGTAAAATATCAAGTATATTTTATGCTTTTAAAATCTATTTTAAGTTTTTGTTTAAGGTTATTTAATAGCAAATTAAAAAATCAATGCTCTGACAATAAAACTGTTGTAAAAAAAATAAAAAAGAAAGACAAGCAAAACATTGTAATTTGATCCATCCCTATTTATTGAAATATAGTGTAGTCCCTTTAAATGGTTGTTTTTAAAACCTTGTTAAGATTGTAAAAAGCTTTACATTTTTCTAAATCTATCAATACACACATTATGTTAATACATATATTGTTTTGCCCTGTTGAAGTTTGAGATGTTCTCATAAGAAGCATCCATCCTATTGGTTCAGTAGTTCTTGATAGAACCATGTCTCACTTGTGTGGTCCTCTTTGGCTATAGATGATGTAATTGACCTGTGAGTGAGGGTTTGCCATTGGGTCAGTGGAGGATGAATAATTGCTAGGTTACTTAGCAGATATCTTCTGTGTGTGTGTGACTTTCTAGATGGTTTGGAGCATGTTGAGGAGATAAAGCTGAATAAGTGTATTTATATAGAAGATGCATGTCTGGAGTGCTTGAGTCAGACGGAGAACATGCAGGCCAGCTTAAGGACGATGGAGGTCATCTCCTGTGGCAACGTCTCCGATAAAGGCATCATCGCTCTCCATCACTTGAAGTAGGAAACCCAAGATCTGCATTCAGTCTACTATCCACCTGCAGGACGAACGTCTCCCCTGGACATCCTTCTGTCCTCATGGCATATTTCTTCTCCCTTTCAGGAACCTGGAGTACTTGTTTCTCAGTGACCTGCCAGGAGTAAAGGAGAAAGAGATAACAACAGGCAGACTGCAGACCGCACTACCTAAACTCTCCATCGAACTGGACTTGGGTTAGTTAGTAAACCATGCAGCTGGTTAGAGCTGTGTTGGCCTCCTCCACCAGTTAATCAGACACAGGGGCAAGATAAGATGGATGTTCTAGGAAAAAAGACAATGGTGTCTGACCACAGATGTGGATAACAGTGGTATTCTCAATGGGTTCTTAAAAAAAACTGAAGTATTAAAGAAGCATGCATCTAATATGTACAGCTGTCTGCTATATAATTTGTAAGTGCATTAAAAAGCTGGAAAAGCAAAAAAACAAAAAAGTTAGTGCAGTTCTTTAATGGCCTTAAATATGGAAACATGTTTTCTTTGTACAAGCACATACTGAGTCTACTAGAGACTGGGCTATGAACTCCAGTGCAGATTAACTTTCTTTACAGCAGAAGGCCCTATTAAGGGTTCACATTTCTATCTGTGTTGCAAGTAATCATGTGATCACCAGTAAATTGGTTGCAACTGGCAAACAAGTAAAAACAATTACTGACTTCCTTTAAACAAGAAAACAGGGTCCACTGATGGCCAGGACAAAGGACCAAGCCAGGCTTCACTGCTGAAAGCTGTTTATTGTATGTACTTAAAAAAGACAATGCTTTAATCCTTACTCACGTACCGTATTAAGGTCATATTCTTGGAAAAGTCTCAGCAAGACAAAATGTCAAATGAGAGTATTTACACAGTGGGACAGATAGAAAGAGAATGGGTTACAAGATACCAGGTGAGAGAGAGGGAGGGAGGGGCTTGGGGCTCCGTCATTTGGCATTAGGTGCAAGTCAATGGCTGTGAAGTCATTAGCACCTGTTGTCAAGGCAACCACAACATTGTTGACATGTTTAATTAGCACTCTAATAAAAAGTATTCCTTAGAACAAAATACAAAGTACATTTTTTTTTCTTTTGTTTTATAAATCACATGGAAACAAAATTCACTCGAATATCAAGTAAAGCATTTAAATATAGAATAAAATAGACAGTGTATTAAAAAAAAAAAGAAAATAAAATACCAACCCCCTCCCCAAATAATAGAGCAATCATCAGATGTCAGTAGGTACAGATGTTCTACTAGACCAGGTCATTCTATTCGCTTCACTGAAGGTCCCTCTTCCTGTCCACTCTGCTGCTCTCTCTGGACCACACAGCACTTTGGCAATCGGAAAGGGCAGTGTTGCACTTAGACCAGTGCATCTACACACACAGCAGAGCAGGGCTCTATGTCTTACACACACACACACACAATGTAGAGCAGAGCAGGGCTCTTTGTCTCACTCACTCACTCACACACACACACACACACATTACACACTCATGTGCACAGTCTCAACACAAAGAAAGTAACAAAATGTCTGGGTTCAGTGTTGGAGAACCTCTCTGGAGGGGCAGTATTTCCTCAAACACAAACCTGCTCCAACAGCAGAGGGTGTGATTGGATTACCGATACATACTGAGAATGGTGTTCAGCAGAACTGCCCCAGGGAAGCTTAAATGAGACCAGTGTTGTGCATACATTTACATCAAGGGAAGTGTAACAGGACAACAGAACAGAGGCGTGCAGGTGTGTGCTGGGGCACTCGGTGCAGTGTGGGTTCGCACACGAGCAGTTAGATGTTGGGGAAGTGGTAGTTAACTTTGCGCAGGTTGTTGTAGTGTTTTCTGTTGTCCACAGCTGGGAAGATACTGCTGCTGGTCAGCTGTGGCAAATACTGCAGACAGTGAGACAGATGCACAGATGAGACAGGAGAGAGTGAGACTGATAGGGACAGCTACAATATATATATGTAATCGGTGACATTCTAAGTTCAGTGGCCACTTCCATTTTGCCATTAAGCTCCTTGTTAGGGAACAAGTTGTGCAAAGCATATGGAAACACTGAATAGAACATGTGTATTCAAAACTTTAGAGGTCACATTAAGTTCACTTGTAAAGGTCAGAGTGCATTCATGCATTGCTCCTGATTCTATTGACAGTACACCTGTCCATATCAAGTAAATATATAATCACACTATCGCCATGGCCCGTCCGCACCCCGCCATTCCAAGCTGTGTGTCTGCCATGGTGACTCACCCCCGGGGGCAGGTGTTTGCGGGGCTGGCGTGGCCGTCTCCTCGCCCGGTCGAGCTCCCGCGCGGTGCTCTCCGTCTCCTCACGTTGGCTGTCGAAGTACGGCTGCTCCAGCAACTGCTTACACGTCAGCCGGTCTACAGGGTCCATGTGCAGACAGCCCTGCAGAGCGGGGAGGAAGATCTAATCATTCCCCCTGCATATTCTGCAGTCTGTGTTTACTTTCATGCTCTTAAGGCCTATGTTCAGCTCACCTTCATTAGACTCAATGCCTGGTAGGAGATGGAGGGATATTTCTGCTCCAGAGATTCCTGCCCTCACACACACACACACACACACGCGCGCGCGCACATCAACACAAACACGAGCATATACGTCACGCAAGGGGCAGGACTGATGTCTCTATGATGACATCACAAAACACCTTGCAGTTCCCTTAGGCTGTGTGTTGACGATGGAAAAAAACGTGAGTGAGTGTGTGACTATCTATTTATTCCTTGTGTTCCTGCATGTTTGTAAGGTTCTGTAAGAGAGTAGCTAAGGGAGCCCTCTGTCTCCAGCCACTGGGCTGTCCTCACCTGTGACTAAGGGGACACTGAACAAATGGCAAAATTAAAACAGAGCTGCTGACAGAGGCCCAACATTCCCAAGGGATTCTGGAATTTTCCACAGCACTCAGTATAGATTGCATAATTACGCCTCACGTGCTACAGGTCCGCTCTCTGCTATTCTTGTGAACTCCACTGGGTATATTCTAGATGACTGGTAGATAGACCGCTAGCTGATTACAGACCATTTCATGCCATCTGAGCTGAGAGCTATTCTTCTGGACTCACCATTTCCTGTGGTTCAGGAACACACACTCCACTGAAGAACTGGTTATTGCTGAAAACCTGTTGATGCCTGGGGATCAAATCACCTTCAAACACAATACAAACAGAACGCAGACAAACATAAAGTGGCAGTATACTGAGTGATCATACATGTGCATAGCCCAGGGGTCGGCAACCTATGGCACGCGTGCCACCATTGGCACGCCGAGGCATAGTCACTGGCACGCGACACGCTGGACCAGCATCAGCAAAAATATATATAATATAATATAAATTATTATATTAATGGATTAATGGATTATACTTACTCCGAACGGCGGAGGCGTTTATACTTGGCGATCGATCGCGATATAATACTTAATTTGTGTCCATTTACACACACCCCCCCTCCTCTCCTCGGTCAACAATTTAAACTCGCCGCCATAGTGGCACACTCATTGACTGGACATGTTAAAGTTGGCACTCCTTGTCTCAAAGGTTGCCGACCCCTGGCATAGCCTGTATTATGTGTAAAGTCATACTTGTCTTTAAAATCTCTTACCCAATGTTTTCCTGATCAGATACAGCTGGTCTACATCTGATTTGCCTGGCCACAGGGGGGCGCCCGAGAGCAGCTCAGCAAACACACAGCCCACTGCCCATACATCCACTGGAGGGCCATACTGTGTGTCCCCGACTAGCAGTTCTGGGGCTCGATACCAACGAGTAGCCACATAATCCGTATAATAATCACATGGACCCGCTAGACACACACAAAACACCAAGCAGAGAGAGAGAGACAGATATCTGGGTGCACTGGTGGATATTAAATAAATCATCTTCTCCTGTTTAATGCAGAAATGCAACTTTGTGATTGTGAGTGATTGAACATACTGAGGATCCTAGCGAAGCCAAAATCACAGAGTTTGATGACATGGTGTTTTGTGATAAGTATATTCTCTGGCTTCACATCTCTGTGGATACACTAAACAAACACACACACACCCACACACACACACACACACACACACACACACACACACACACACACAGTGTTAAATAAAACATATTCATTGTCTATTACCTTGCCCACACCCTTATACCTGTAAATTCGCTTTGTCTCTGGTACAGGATCAGTATGCTAATGTAATAATGTTGGTGGCATCAGATTGATTGTGTGTGTGTGTGTGTGTGTGTCTTGCTAGTGATGGAATAGGAGGAGTTAACTGATCTGAGACCAGCATTTGCCCACTTTCACAGCAGCTCCAAATTCACTGTTCTGATTAACCTTGGCAATCTGAAACCTGACCTCACACAACTCAAACTGTTCCCTTTCTCTTACTGATTCTGACACATGCACACACACAAACTGACTTTCCTCATAAAGCCTAGGAATTAAAATATATTTCCTTTTAGTAGAGCTGCGTAACAAATGAAAAAAACCAGTGTGTCTTACATTACATTGGCTTACATTTTGTTTATGACAGAAGTTAATAGCTTGTAAAGTCTGCCAGGTGATGCTTTTAACCAGGTGCTCTGGAACCCTGAAGAAACAAAGCAAAACGTGTTGCAAAAACAGCTTTTACAAAAAAAAAGCCTTTACATGTCCTTTGATATTTACATCCAGAATAATGTATGTGATGAATATGTGCAATCTTGCTATAGACCATTAGCTCACAATATATATTTCTTTTATTTCTGTCCTTTGCCACCTGTGTGTGTGTGTGTGTGTCTGTGAGCAAGATATAATGTAAATGCACTATTGTGAGCTGATTTATGTGTGTGTAATCTATGTGATTTATGAGAAAGAGAGAGAGATAAAGAAAGAAGACCACTTTCTATTATTGGCTACAGTGTGTATGTATGTGTGTTTTGTTGACTCTGGGCTCATAGATCTGCTCTGTCGCTGGGTGAGTTAAATCTGGCCATGGACAGCCTTCTTTTTCTCTCTCCTCTCTTCTGCTGTGTTTTGTGGTGACTCCAATTTTCTTTGGCAAATAGCACTATTTTTTGGTTTAACATGCCATAAATATGCCACAAAATTCCACAAGACATATACAAAAACATACATTTCTTGTTTAAAAGTATGTTTGAATGTTGTGACATAAAATCAGGATAGTTTTATTTTGCTGTCAGAGCAGCTTGTCAATTTAGAAGCACTTTTACAAGCTCAATGGCTATTATATGTTTGTTGTAGTTTTAAGATAAGGATTAAGTTAAGGATTTGTACATGGGAAGATGATTCTATATAATTATAAAAAGGCCATTTGATATCTTCAGAAAAAGCATCAAAGACAAAAGCGAATGTAACTGTTTTCCCCACGCAATTGTCATGTCATCAGCACTTGTCATAACATCAACAGAAATGCCCAGTCTGGCACGCACACTGGGCTGTGACAATGGAGCTTCTGATTGGCCTGAAGCGTCATTTAGAACAACCATGCTTAGATTAAGAAGTGTACGCAATCCTTTAGTACACATCAATACACACAGTCCTCACCAGGATTTTGCTCAGGCTTCCTGGGTTGTGTTGATTCCACTAATTTTACCTGGATTGCACTAATTAGAAAATCTAGCAAGCTTGAGCAAAATCCTGGTGAGGACTTTTACTTTATGAACCTGGAATTGACACCTCTGCACATTAAACAAGTGAAACGGATTCATTTAGCAGTAGCCTTTTAAAGAATAATGTATGGAAGAGACTACAAATCTGTTGTCCAGGTTTTTTTATGTACACTACGAACTAGTGTACTAGAGCACTTCATACACGGCACTGGGCTATTTGTTCGTGGTCAGCCAGCAAAGCACTCTGGGAACACAGAGCTGTAAACATTCCACAACAAACGCGTCTGGCCACCACAGCAACAGAGGAACAATATGGTCACTTGTGTGGAAGGAGAGGAGTGGAAAAAATGCAAACACTTTACACTACAGCATCTTCAGGCCACAGCACGGGCTACAGCATGAGCATGAGTGTGTGTGTGCGCTGGTAGGCACTTACCCTCTGGGGTATCTGTCGAGCTCGTTGAGGACAGTGTGGTCGCAGTACTCAAACACCAAGTGCAGCTTCCTCTTTCTTCGAAATACTTCAATCAGGTTCACCAGGTTACAGTGCTTCAGTTGCTGTAGACCCAAGCGAACACTGCACATGTCAGTGGGAAAGTGCTTTTCACTTCTGTGGCATTGTTGTGCTTGTGCTCTGCGGGAAACGTTCGCATGACCGTGTGAATGACTGTGGACGGTGGCAAGCTGCTGCATGTCTTATCTGACAGGCATCGTAAAATCACAGAGCCCAAACACAACATCTCCAGTAGCAACAGATCACCATGCAGAACCTTGTTTAAACCAGCCTCCACTTTACGATTCAAACATTAAACTGCTAACCCAGTATACACACACCAACTGCACATAGGCCCAACCTGCTCAATAGATTATCTGCCATAGGACAGCAAATGAAAGCGATTAGCTTGTCCGTCTCAACAGCAAGGGAAGCCTGTTCAAAGAATCTCAGTGCACAGGAATCACACAGTCGTTAGGTAGCAGTCTTTAATCAACACAACAGCTCACTCCCGCGAGCTATAAACATTCACCAGTGTTTTCCTTATTAATCAACCATTTGTTAATTTGGAAAAGCTCTTAACATTCCCCCTCCCCCTCCCACACACACACACACACACACACACACACACACAAAAGGGACAGGTTATAAACAGCAGGATGACATAAGTGATAACGGTCTGAGGTACTCCCTCTATGCTGATGTTACGTTGGCTACTCTTCTGCATCTTCGTTTTCCCAACATCCACTATAAAAAAACGTCTCGCCTTTCTTGTTGAGGCAACCCCAATGTCGTCCGCAATCAGTAAAAGGATATCAACCAAAAAAGTAAAATAAAGTTATTCTACACAACCTAGGTAAAAGTCCTAACAATGATTATTCATACAAACAGATATGAAATATCTGAAACAAAGTTCCACACCATCACATTCATAACGGTAGGATACAACGATGTTTACCTTCAGCATCCGGATCTCCCTAAGCGCAATCTTTTTAATAACAGGATCATCTTCCGACTCCACAAACTTTTTGATAGCGACGATCTGTCCCGTGTCTTTATTTCTGCACTTGAAGACCACGCCGTATGATCCCTCTCCGATCTTCCCCATCTTCTCATACTTCTCCATCCTGAAGTCCTGAGCGCAGTCCTGGCGCAACGTCTGGGCCACTCAGCACCCACTGACCAAGATGGGAAAGCAGTGGGAAAAACAGATGTTTTTTATTTTGGAGAGAATATGAAACTCTGCGTTTTAGGTAAATATTTCTAAGTGGCTTCCTGTTTTGTGGTTTTAGTTAAAGTTTTAAAGAGCGTATTAATAAAGTACGTCCGAGCAAATAGAACAAGGTAGCCTACAATAAAATTAGGCAACCGTCACAAGGTTGAATTAGTCCGTTAAAGGGCTCCAGTTTCTCTTGGGATCATCTCACTATCAGGGATGCCCAAAAGCGATCATTATCTTCATCTTCTGCGGGTGTTGGGAACGGAAAATGCTTCTGTGTTTCACTAAAGATCATTTAACCCCTGCGTTCACACATCCACATTACGTAGGCTAACTCGCTGTGGGGTTTATCACCAAGATCAAGGGCTCGCTAACGATGCATAATATTTGAGTTAAGTAGCCAAAAACAAATAAATGACCATTTTACATTAGAATAGAGACTGACCCATCACATCAGGCCACATGTTGGTCTGTAAAGTGTTTTACTGTCCTGTAAAAATGTGTTGATCTACTATTTTAATATATACAAGATATTTGTCAGATACAAATTTTTTTACATACCTTTAAAAAATCTGGTCCACAAAAACAAAACAAACAACCCAAAAATGGTCAATTCTCGTTAAAAGAAAACAAAGCGTCATAAACCCTAAAGGCGCACACAGCGCGCGCGGTGGCGAACTACCTGTGGCTGCGCTCGAGGACACCGTCGGGTCGCGCGCTGCTGTCGCGGGCGAGATTTGGTGAGGATGAAGGATATTCCCGTGTGTGTTTGGATTATGTAAGTGTTTGGTGGGTGTGAGGGTGCACGTAAGAGTTTGAGCTCACATGAAGGAGTCAGCATTTACATGTGCTCGGTCCCCATAGGAACCAAGGCGCAGGCTCCACCTTCTCAGCGCGCCCATAAATCTGCACAGCAACGTGCAGACGCGCAAAAAGCTGAATGGCTGGAAACAGATTCATTCTATTAAAAGATGAGCTACCCGCTTTTACATTAGCCGTCTTGTGTTTTAGATGTAGTTGTAGTGATTATGATGCAGTTTTACATTTATCCAGTAACCACAGGGCCGGCCCCCTCAGGCGAGGTGTCCCGCCCCCTCAATGTAAATAATAAGACCCATTTATTTTACACGGCGCCCCCTCGCCCGCTCAACAATCGTCACACGCAGTCACCCCCCCCCCCCCCCCCCCCGGTCAACAACTTACGTTCACACCCCGATTTTTTCTGACGCCCACCTGTATATGTCCTGGCGCCGGCCCTGAGTAACCAATTGACCAACGCATTAAAAAAACGCATGACTTACAAAACAATATAAAACACAAAACAAGCACAAGCGTTTGGAACAAAAACAAGATACACCACAGACTCACAAACATACTGGACCAGTTCTTTGAGGTCATTTACACCTTGTTTACATTTTTTTTAATTAAATGGTGAATGGCAAATGTTGACGTAGATAGCATGAATAAGCGTTCAAACCCATGCACCAAGCATAAGCATAACAAACTCAGAACTAGATGATTGAGCACTTACCCAAGTCTTGTGATCGAATTGATATTTGATATTTAATGGCATTTTAACCAACGAAGCAAATACAATGTCTTGTTAGCAATATTTTTTATTACAAAAAACAGCATACATTAGAACTGAAGCTATGGAATTTCTCTGCAAGTAATAAAATCCTAGCATCTCCCATATTCTTAAATACAAAAAAGTAATGTACAAAAGTGCTTACATGGTGCAAATATTGAATAAAAGTTACAATAAAAAGGATACCATTGTACATAACTGCTTTCTAAAATGTAATTAAGCAGAAGATAAAGAGAAACTTTAATACATAGCAGTAAAATGTGGGTGCAACCATGCAATGTCACAGGGAGAGAAACATTGCCTATAAACTATAACACGTGGCTACAGATCAATAAATTACACTTTAAATAGCCAACGCAAAAAAACAACAAAACAAATTCCATCTCCTTAGATTAGCCCATTTCTGGTATATATTCCCAAATAAGAGATCTAAAATCTAATTCTGGTCCTAGAACAGAATTAACATACTAGTCTGGTCTGAAGACATGTTATTTGCATTCTGAGGCCCTATTTCGTGAACAGTTTAATGAAGCACACCTAACACTCTCCTCAAAAAGGCACTTTATAGTATCCGTTTTCTGCAGCATTGCTGTTTAATAACTATATCGCTGAAAAGCCTTGCAGGGAGACCCGTTGTTTATTACATCTGAAGGAATCTCACTGGCTGTTAGACTGTTGCATTTGACCTGATCCTTTATGCCCGTTAGCCTGTATCATAGGCGGGTGAACACATGGCCTGTAGCTGCTTCTCTGGTCCATTTAGAGGTTTAATAAGACACTGTCCGGAGCATCTTAGTCACTTTGCTGTAAACCTTCTTGTAAGCAAACAAAGCTACACTGCTCATCAAGCATGCTGCCAGAAAAGAGAGTCCACCATCAGGTAGCTCTGGGTCCATAATGGCCACTGTAGTCTGGAAGCGGCATCAGCATATAGACGTGGGCAGGCTAGTAACTGTTCTCGTGGCCTGCCAGGATGTAAAGGTTGCTGAGAGCCATGGGGTTATCAGTGGGCCTGCTCTCCAAAACCACCACCCTAAAAACACAGAACAATATTGAGAGGAGTACACGTAAACCAGAAGAACAACAAAACGGGGCACGAAGAACAGAAAGAAAGTTGGGGAAAAGAGCACAAACGCATAAGTGAGAGTGTGAGTGATACTGGGAGAGAAATGATACATGCACAGACAAAGCAACTGGAGGAGAGAGGGAGAGGGGGAGAGAGAGAGAGAGAGAGAGAGAGAGAGAGAGAGAGAGAGAGAGAGAGCGCAGAGCAGATGCGCAGCTTGTCAGAGCTTCTCCCCACGTGTGGTTGGTGTGTGTCCTCAAGGGAGAGAGAGATGAGAGTGTGAGTCAGCGGGCACAGGGCATCAGATGAAATTACAGCACACAGACACACACACCAGCCTGGCAATGCCCATGTCACAGTGAATAAAACATGCAGTCCAGAGAAACACGTGTGTGAGAATGCATAGGCACATGAAGTAATGCGCGCGCGCCGAGGTTTTCTGAGGAGACGAAGCCCATTGAGGCCTGTGAGAAGGAGGGGACCCGTGGAGCCTCCTGACCGGCGGCGCACTGGTTGCAGCGGCCGCTCTGGGCTCTGGGGCTTTAACACTGGAGTTTGGGGACACGCAATTCCGTTCAGCTGTGCACTTGTGTAAAGTCTGAATGAAAATAAAGTTGACTTTGACTTTGATCTGAGCTGACTGCTGCGTGTGACGTAATGTGGCAGGAGAGGGATGGGCGTATTAATGCAGGAGCAGACCTCATCTTTCCACCAGGCAGAGGCCAGACCCTAGGGGCTCGGGGCCAGTGCACCTGTTTCACAATGGATGAGCGCAACCCAACAGAGCCCTGACACACGGGGGAGTATATGTGTGTGGTAACAGATACGTCTCCTCCCATACTGTACTCTTAACTGTGACTCTGTTCTTCCAGAAGCACACGCACACAGTGACGTGGAGATGTTCTGGCTTAGAAGAAATAAATGCACCTGCATCGAGGATTCATTCTAAGACACTTGTTTGATTTTATTCATGGATCTTGCCTTCACTGACATTTTCTGCACATTTTCATATACTTTTGATCATTTGTTAAGTTCGTTAAGTCCTCAGACATCTATGAGCGTTATGATAACCAGGTTTCCATGACATTTTCATTTGAGCCTGATACATGCTCCCACCCATAAGCATGGGGCCCTCCCTGTCCCTCCCTCGCTATAGAAACAGAAGCAGTAAGGGAAAGCACTGACTCCCCGTGGACAGAAGGAGACAGGCTGGGGAGAGACACTGGTCTGTTTCCATGTGATGATGAAACACACGAGTGTTTGTCTGCGCTCACCTGTCAGATCCCAGCAGACGGAACACTCTGCTCGGGTCACAAATCTCCTGTGTCACCTGCAGGCAAAAGAGAGAAAAGAAATCCATTAATGAAGAGGTGGACCTTTACTGCACTAGCTGCTAATGCTAATAGCCACTAAGTTAATCAACACACTATAGAAAACATGCTGAAAATAGATCAATCATCCAAACCAAACCCAGAACCAGGCAGACAGCAGAGTAAAGTGGCCATAGTGTACACAGCCCGGCATCACACTAACCAGACATCCCCAGACTTCCTACTCAGACCTTGTAATGACCAGAAAAGGTCACTGGTCTTTTTTATCTTTATCTGAAGCAGCAGGTGTTCATGGGAGCAGCAGGGAAGAACGCCTCAACATAGAGGGACCCTAATGAGTGCTGGGGGTCTACATCACTCATTCACTGGCAGACCTTCTTCAACTCTGTGCTAAAAGACTCGTGATTTTGCATTCTGGCATTTCAGTGCAGTGCCATCAGACGACATTCTGGAAATGTTACAGCATCAACAACCAATGGTCATCACAACACATTCAAAGTGCTGTCTCTATTTCTCTCTCTGTCTACGTCACTCTCACTCTCTCACGTGTGTGCGCACACACATACACACACGCCCTGCACACAATTTTACTAGGTGACCGTGCCAGCGCAACACCTGACAAATGTTTTGTCCAAGACAGACAAGTCCCAGGTGGCTGTCCAGTCTGTCTTTCACTCACAGACAGACACACACGAGCAGTCAAGCACACACACTGGAATACTGAGGGTGCTTGGGCCTTTCAGTACACTGCAGAAAAACAGCTAAATAATTTAATCCATCACTCTTTGAGCAGCTGCTGTCTTCTGATTGGACATCAATTTTACATCACCTTTGACATTGTCATCTGCACACACACGCGCACCGCACAGTATTGGTTTCATAAAGAGTGGTTCACCTCCAGGTGATCCCTGTTTTTTTATTCTTTGAAAGATGGTAATCATTGGACATGACACAGTGTGTAGGGTGACACCTTAATAACCTCACACCCACTCACCCAGTTTTACACACACACACACACACACACACACACACACACACACACACACACACACACACACACACACACACACACACACACACAAATATTTCAATACAATTTACACAGAAAAGTATTCATTTGAATTCAAAATAGTACCTTTGACCATAACCTATGATTTTTATGTGTAAGAGAATAACTACCACTCATCTGCCAGTTTATCAGGTGCATGTTATACTAAGCAATGCTCGTTTGTTGGCATAAACATACATCAGGTCCCATCTGTGCTTTTTAACGATGTAACCATTAGCAAAGAGCTAGAGCTAGACAACCTATGGGCTATGGGGAGTTGTCACCAATAATGTTGGTGGGGAATGTATAATGAACACTCACTGAACATCTGAGTTTAATAGTTTAGCTATAGTTTAAGAGAAGCAAAATGGTGTGTGTATGGGTCAAGCAGGGAAGCATCTAAAAGGTACAGTCCAGGATCTCAGGGGTGGCATATAACCCTCCTGTACAGTGTAGACATGTGCACACTCTCACTCTAAGATGGGGAGGGCAGAATGAAACAACAGTGACCGAATAGCAAGACCGAGTATAAATATGGTTCTATAAATGAAATGGCAAAGTGCATGTGTACGTTTGTAAGAGATGGTATACCTCGTTAGACTTGAAGCTCTTCCCCTGCATACCGTGTTTCCAGAAGACCAGAACACTGTCTTGAAGACACACTAACACACCACACACACACACACACACACACACACACACACACACACACACACACACACACACACACTTTATAATCACAAGTAATAAATGTACACAAAACACTAATGAACTAATGAAGTTCAAGATGTGTCTTACCGACAGAACCAATGCAGAATTCAAAACTGAGCTCAGAAGCCAGTTTCTTATTAGACTTCAGCTTTCCTTGCAGATTTACTATCTTCAGATTTTCTGCAGGTTAGAGACACACATATACACATCATATACAAGCCCAGACATCCTGCATTTGATCCTCTGTTTGAACTCAGCAAATGTTTCTCAAAATGTTGATGTGATACTTACTGTCTAGGCAGACAAGCACAGTGTCCCGCTCCAGCTGAGTGACGTGAATAGCATCAACATGATTGCCAGCTAGCATTTTTGAGAGAGAGAGAGAGAGAGAGAGAGAGAGAGAGAGAGAGAGAGAGAGAGAGAGAGAGAGAGAGAGAGAGAGAGAGAGAGAGAGAGAGAGAGAGAGAGAGAGAGAGAGAGAGAGAGAGAGAGAGAGAGGGCTGCTGTTAGAGGAGTCAATACTGGGTGAATGTATGTGTCAGAGACCTTTTGTGACTATTTGTGCAGTACCTGAGGTAATATTGAGAGCCAGATAATATATATACATATGCATACATGAGTACCACTGAACCTCTGAACCAGTAATAATGGAAGGGGGGCATGAACATGTGTGAAATACACTGCATGTGGTACCTGAGCCCATCATAGTGAACCAGGATGAACAGGAGTTGAGGTTGATGGTGTCAAAGTGGACAACCTGGCCTGGGTCAGTGCCCTGACTCACAGCCCACACACACCAAGGGATACTCCTGCTCTGGTACCACCAGCATCTCAAAACACGTGCAGAGGACTCGGCAAGGGAAAGTCAAAATGCTGGGGGGAGAGATGGAAAGACACACGGTCTTAAAGGCTGCACCTGCGACTGACCTATAAAGGCTCACACATTGTGGACGGATGTGTGCGTGTGTGTGTGTGTGGTGTGTGTGTGTGTGTGAGGTCCAGGTCTGTTACC
Source organism: Brachyhypopomus gauderio (assembly GCF_052324685.1). Taxonomy (NCBI): domain Eukaryota; kingdom Metazoa; phylum Chordata; class Actinopteri; order Gymnotiformes; family Hypopomidae; genus Brachyhypopomus; species Brachyhypopomus gauderio. The sequence continues at coordinate 8,754,069 of NC_135225.1, read as the reverse complement.
TTTATAAGCATGAACCTCTGCATGGGCTCGTACCACTGCAGCAGAACGATGCCATACTGCAGCGCTCCACACAGGTACTTGTGACCTGTATACGGGTTACGTACTGAGAGGGGAGGAAAGAGAGAAAAGGGGGAAACAATGGAGGGGTGAGACAGAACTGAAATGTGTTACCTGTAAGGACAGTTTCATAAGTATGCAAATGAGGTCTGACTGATCTGTCGGTTTACACAGGTGTGTTTTATTGCTGCATAAAGACAACTAGACTAATCTGGACCCAAGCTGTACCTAAAAGTTGTCTGTGTCTCACTCAGGACATAGAAGTTGTCTGTGTGTCTCACCGATGCAGCACTTGTGACAGCCCCTTTGTGTCAGGGATTTTTTGTGGTCAGGGCAAATCTTCTGTTGAGGAAAACACAAAATTGAATGAACAAACAATGAACCCCACCAGCTTTCATATGACAACAACATATGGACAAAGGTATGTGGACATCCTTCCTAATTAATGAGTACATCTACTGCTGCTAACAGGTGTATAAGAAGCTCATAGCCTAACATATCATAGGATGCCATGCCATGAGTCAGTAAAATGTGAGGTTCACAAAGACATGGTTGATGAGTTTGGGGTGAAGAAATCCACTGGCTTACACAGAGCCTGACCTCAACTCAACAAGTCTGGGGTGAACTGGAAGTTTGACTATGACCTCACAAATCGACTTTTGACCAAACAGGCACGAATTCCCCCACACAGCCAAACCTTGTTAAAAACCTTCACAGAAGAGGGGAAACCATTAAACCACAAGTAGCTGCATGCGGGGTCTAAGCTCGTCTTAATGCTCACAGGATGTCCAACAGACTTATACAGGCGTTTTGGGACAGGTGTCCACATGTAAATCATGGTGTAAATCACATTATGAGTGACAGAGACTGTAGTGACACACAGACATACCATACACATTGACTAACTGCTCCACAATTACCTGTTACAGAATTAAGTCTTTGTTTCTGCTCATTTGCGGGAGGTGGATGTGAATTGTGAGCGAGCAGGGTCACGTTACGGAAATGCTGAGTGTATAGGCCTGGACAATGTCTAGTTAGGACAGACGTATGTGTGCATGCGTCCAAGGGGAGTACTATACAAAGCTGAAGTCATGGTTAGAGAGCTGACTTTGGGTTCAGCTTAAGGTAGCTGTAAGTTGAGCTTAAAGTAGCTTTGGGTTCAACCGAGGGCTACCTGAGATGTAATGGCAGTGGCGAGTTAATGTATTTAACATGCAAAAGGAGGGGCATAGTGTGGGAGCGCACCGCTGTGTATATACCATCAGTGTGACTATGAAAACAGACACTAATCAGGGTGAGAGTGTGTGCATATGTATTTGAGAGTGTGTGCAAATGTATTTGTGTGTGTATGTACCTTGGCAGTATCATGTCAGGGAATCTGTGTGTTTGGAACTGGGCAGCAAGCCCAGGTTTCTTAAGCTGCTCGAACAGGCCAATCAGATTGTGAGAATACAACTGGAAGGTCTTCCCTGGAACAGGACAGAACATCGGTTACATACAGATTATAAACACGTTAGACAATGAATACATTTCACAGAGGAACTATCGAACTAAACCAATTCAGTTGTTTACAATGAAATTGCCGGGGGTTTTGTTTTTTCTGTTTTTTAACACAATGAGCAGCAAAGACAGCAAGCTAAGATGTACACAAGTAGGCACATTTACAACATAAACAATGATTTATAGGAGAGAATTAAAGGAAGGACAGAGGTAACATTAGATAAGTGTGAACATAAGTGTGGATGTGCTGTGACCACAGTAAAGAAAACGATGGTGTGCTCCGCATGTGTGCGAGTGCGCAAATGTGTTTACCTTCTGATTATGGTGATTTAGGCGTTAAAGTAATCAGCAGCAAGTGAGAACAGCCATGATCACAGAGCACAAGGCAGAGAGAGCAAGAGGGGAGGAAGGAGAAAGAAAGTAAGCACGTAGCTACTGCACACGGACATTCAGTTTAAGACACAGGAGCGAGAGGAATGTACACAATGTTATCACAGATAACAGAAAGAGTATAACAGCACTAGTGACAAATCAGGGCACACCTCTGAATTCCAAATGAAAAAAATGTGACTGTGTGGAAGAAGCCTCTATGGTGTGTTTATTAAAGGAAAAATACTTTCAGTTCAGGCATCGGTACTTTTTAAGTGGAAAACTGAATCATGAAATTTTCAAAATGTTTTCTTGGCTCTCTTCCTTCCTGAAAACCATCAAGATGCTCAAAAGTATGAGCTGAAATCGTCCCTAGTCTGCACTGACAAGAACACCACGCCGGGTAGTTTTAGAGAGTGTACATTTACCTGATAATGACATGAGGTTATTATTTATGACATAGAGCCACGTACATCTCCGTGGAAACAACTGAAATATAATGAAACACAATGTGAATGTTGAAATGGCTGATAAAAACTCTCCAAAAGCAGCATGAAACAGAACCTTCACAAGTAACCAAATACTGTTAGAGACCTGTTTAATAGGTCTTATCAGCTCTGACCAGCTTCACAAATATCTGTGAAGCCAGAAGACTCACAGAATATACACACCCCGTGTGCAGACAGGTGCACACAAACACACACAAAGAAACATGTCTGTGCCAGACATGTGCTAAACACACACACACACACACACACACACCACACACACACACACACACACACACACACACACACACACACACACACACACACCACACCACACACACACACACACACACACTACTCTTCTCTCCTCTAGATGACATGGAGAGACAAAAGAGTTACTGAATTTCTCTTAAAAATGTTAAATATTTTGTCTGCTTTACTTAACATACACACCATAAATGAAGGGGGTAAAGGTCAATGTCAGAAGCTCCTACCTGCTCCATGGTGGCCTCATGTAACTCGTTAAGGTTCAGAGTGTAGATCCCATCCTCTGTCCCAAAGATCAAGTATTGATCTAAAACAGGGTCACAGGTCACAGGCTCGTTACACACACAATATTTTACACCTCATGTGCATACATGCATAACGCAAATGCATATGGATATTCAGACACACTCAGACACACACACAGACACACACTTTACCTTTACTTTCTGGGTGGATCCATGAAGTGGCACAGTTGATTTTGAGAGGACAGCCATCAAACACTTTAGAGAAACATGCTCCCATCTACACACATACAAACCCAATCGTGATGCAGGTTAAGGTCAACAGAACCCTGCATGTGGTGCACCTTAAATAATACAGCATCAACTCGGACTCATATTGGCAAAAGATTTGTATAAAATCATCCTGAAAATGAATAAGACAGGAGAAAAGGGAGTTAGTACTTACCAGAACTTTAGGGGTGGGTGGCAGCCCATTTATCGCTGGCTTCTATAAAACGCAAACAAACCGCTTCAGTATAAAGTTGATGCCACCACCAAACAGTTGACATTAAAGCCAAGGCACAGTGTAACAAGAACTGAGATGATAGGTGGAACTAATGACATTTGTTATCAGCATCCACACCATTCTTAGGAATGTTAGGAGGTTTAGCCCAGCTTATCCTTTATCATCCCTTTAGATTGTAGCACGATGTGGTAATCTAGCTGTTTATCCAGTGTCCATCTCAACTATCTCCATCCCTCTCTGAAGCAGCTTTGCTCTCGCTGCAAATTCCTTTCATAACTCAGGAGTATTTGGAGGGATGTCGACCATAATGTCCAACACATATTCCACCTCTGTGCATCCCTCTGACACAAACCCTAAATACTCACAGGGAAGTCTTTCCTTTCCTTCCTGTGTTGTCGGCCAGGGGTAGATTTTGCCGTGTCCCCGTTTATAGTGTCTTCCAAGGTGTTTTCTAGACAAATAGAGAGAGGTGTACTTTAAAGGAAAATACAAGGGCAGCAGGGGGAAAATATTTCAGATCAGAGAGGGCAAATCTGCTCTAGTCAGACAGACAGAAAGAGAGATGGCGGGAGAGAGAGAGAGAGAGAGAGAGAGAGAGAGAGAGAGAGAGAGAGAGAGAGAGAGAGAGAGAGAGAGAGAGAGAGAGAGAGAGAGAGAGAGAGAGAGAGAGAGAGAGAGAGAGACTGTTTAGAGAAGCGGGTTCTGAATCCATGGTGTCTAGTAAAGATGAGAACTCGAAGCCGCACATACAGAACACTGACAGAGAAGATAAAGAGCAGCTGGTCCTGAAAAGCCAGAACACTGAACAACTGAATGTCTTTCACAGCTTAACTGATATAAGGATGCTGATCAGCTGATGTGTTCAAACAGGTGCAACAGATTAAAAAACAAACCAAACTACAATCCGTTCCTTTTAAGGGTTAAAACAAGGTTAAGAAGTTCAGCATCTGCACGGAGTCAATACGTGTTAAGTACCATGCGCCGTAGCACGAGTGTCCTGTGTTGTTCATACCTGCAGAGTGGTAGTCCGCTCCAGTGTGTTCAGACCGGATGCCTGTCTCTGGTGTGCTCTGTCTGTGCCCTGGTGCTGGCCCATTGTCCAGAATCCTCTTTACTGTCGAACACCCGTCACCAAGCTCATCAGATGCGCTGTTCAGCCGTGGCTAATGAGTAGGTACAGTACACTGTTAGAACAGTCTCTCTCTCCATTTCTCACACACATGCACACACACACACACACAGGTGCACACATGCACCCACACACACACACACACACACCTGAATGCAAGCATTCCAAGTTTACCTTAGGAGGCAGAGGTGGAGGCGTTCCGTGTTTCAAGGTAGAGCTGAGGTTGAAAGTGCGGGAGAAAGAACAAGACAGTGTTGAGGACGTAGGCTGATGAGGACATGTAGGTCAGTAGCATGGACACGGTGTGGGTTATGAATGAGACAATGCTCGGGTTTTACTGTTCACAAAGTATTATGATGTATTCATGTCCATATAGGCCTTACAAGAGTGCATATGATCATTGTCTGAACTGAGACACTTACATCTCTACATCCTCAAAGGCATCCTCCAGCGGAGCCATATGTCCCCTATAGAAAGGAAGGCCATACCAGGGAGACAGGAAGAGAGAGGGGAAGAAAAGAGAACATGAAAAGAAAAAAAAATTATTTGGTAATGATGACATTTAGGGTCCTAATGTCACACCTAGAACTCTATTGCTGGGACAAATTTAAATCTGGCAACATGACTGAACAAGAGAGATGTTTGCACCGCAGAACTACAGTTACAGGAGGCGAACCCTGGCTATCACAGGCATACATACACATGCACACAGCACAAAAGCTCTCATTAAAGTAGCGTACACAAGTGCATGAGTACGTATGCAACCCAAGTGAGGACACACAGAGTATGTGAGCGGAGCGGAGCTGCACAACGTTCTGCTCCTCACTCCACACAGAAAATGGCCGTTTTAATACGTACTGACAATGTAAGTTTGTATCTTGAAATATGAGATTAAGAAACACTATGTTTTATTGATCTAAAGGAAAACTAGCAGTAAGGTTGAAAAAGTTATTTCTACTATAGTCTACTACACATTGTGCAGGAACATGCTCCCAAGAGCAGGACACTACACTGTGTGCACAATTATTAGGCAAGTTGTATCTTTGAGGATTAATTTATTTATTGAAAAACTATAGACCAATATAGCCACCCTTCTGTTCAATAAGATTCATAAGCCTTCAAGTCATGGAATCTGTCGGTTTCTTGATCTGTTGACAATCAACTTTTAGTGGTGCTGCTACCACAGTGCCCCACACGCTGTTCAGAGAGGTGCACCGTTTTCCGTCACCATAAATCTCCCGTTTAAGAATGAGCCTAAAGGTTCTCAATAGAAAGGGGGCCATGTCTTACTCTTTCATCTTCTAGATGAAAAGAAGACATGCAGTGGTTAGACACGCAGTGGCTAGACACGCAGTGCAGTACTTGTATGCATGTGACGGACCATTGTCCTGCATAAACATGGTGTTCTGAAACATGCAGACTTGTTCCTGTACCACTGCTCAAAGAGTCTTCTAAAACCTGGCAGCACATTTGGGAGTTGATTTGATCTTCAACCCAAAAAGGTCCCGTTACTGATCCAACCACAGACCCATGACCCATCCATCTGGCCCGTCAAGAGTCACTCTCATCTCATCAGTCCATAAAATCAACTTGTCTTGTTAAGTGGTCATCGGGTTTCAGCCTACCATCTTTTGACCATGTCTCTGAGCACTGAACAACTTGCACTTCTGGGCACTCCTGCACTTCTGGAATATGATAGCACTGGAGGCTAATGGGTTCCTGGTAGCTCCACAATTAATCCTCAAATCTTTCTTGCAAGCCTGTTTGCTAATAGCAACAAAAAATTGATGATTCATTGATCGCGTCCCAATATCTTTCAAGAGTGCTGCTTCCCTCTGAAAGACCTTTTACAATTTGACTCAGAATCAGTTTCATCTCTTTTTTCACTAATTTTGCCTGAGCAAAATAAGCTGCCCAAAAATGATGCACGTCTTGATATAGTGTTGATCTCCTCAGGCCACTCCAGCCCTCCTCACACAAATACACATTACCATATGTGCATAAATCCAATAAGCATACAAATGTAACCCTAACCCTAGGAAAAAATGTATAAAAGTAACGACATGGTGAAAATACTCTTGCCTGATAATTGTGCATACAGTCAATGTCACGTTTTCGAGGCGCATGTCTTTTTAGATCGCATAACGAATGATAACCCCACCACACTTTTCACAGGACATTTAGACATGCCATGAAAATACTGAAAAACGCATATGTGAAATGTGTGTGCAGTTTCATAACTGGCCGCCGTCGCATGTGGCTCCAACTTTATGAAAATTCTCTTCTTGTCCCGGGTGAAGCTGCTTCGCTCCTCTCCACTCTCATACCAGCTGCTCACATACTGGGAACACCACCCAACTACACCACCTCCCACCCCCTTTACCGTATGAACAACTCCTCCTCCACACTTTTCAACAGGCTCCTTCAGTGGAGAAGAGCAATGGAAGCAAAAGAGGGAGAAAATAAACGCGCAGTAATAGATGCAACAGACAGGTTGTCCAGTGTGGGAGGGCCAACGCTGGGAGAGGTTAGCCAATGACTGCAGACCAACACAGGGGCAGACTCTAATATACCAGAGAGAGGTTCTAGGAGGGAGTGGAATGATGGAATGTCTTCTATATGCTAAATAGAGGCCACCTGCTCGGTGGGAGGCTGGGGGCTGGCTGTTTACAGTCACCATGCCAACTGTTTCTGTAGTTACCTGTTAGAGATGCCTCCTTCTACAAATGGGCTCCACTGGGACGGGAAGTCACTCTCTTTGGTCATGTCCTGTGAAATGTGACATCATGTTGTTGCATAATAAATATTCTTGCAAATCACAAGCAATGTTTTATTTTAAGCTTAACGGTATAGAAAGTCAGTCACCTTTTCCAGGGAAGGGGGGTAAATGACGTAATAACTGCAGAGATCTGAGCATGACTAATATTGCAGGAAGCGTGTCTTACCAGTTCTGAGTGTGCTTCCGTCTCCTTCCTCATTGGAGGTTCAAACTGCAGTTTATCAACTGTAGCAAACCATAAAAATCATATCAGGCAAAGCAATATCAAAATTACACACTGGCACAAACATACAACACTACACCATTTTTACAATATCCTTAATTAGTAGTCTTTAGGTAAGCTGTATCAGAATCAGATTACATCAAGAGGGAACGTGAAAGAATGCAGACAATCCAAAATATATACGAGATCTAAACAATCCACTTCATTAACACTTCAAAAACATGCCACATGTTTTTAAGAGTTTTTATGCTCATAAAAGTCCTGTAAGGCACTGTTCTTTTGCTAAGAGCAAGGGGATGTTCTTTCTACTAGTTTGCAGATAAGGTGGATAACGGCTGTACTCTTGTTACCACAAGAGGGCAGTACATTTTATCAGTCAACATTTCTTGCTTGTGAAATCACAAGACCAGTGACAGACGGACACATACACACATACTTCCCAGAACCTGTCCAGAACTTTCCAGCACCAGCACACCAGACATAACCATTTCCGTACATAACCATTTAGGGTTAGAGGCTGTGTTGTGACCGCACTTCGAGACACTCATACATGCACACCAATGCAAAAGTGAAAGAAAAAAGGAAGATATTAGAACAGATCAGACACCGTCTAAATATTACCTGTATAATTCACATTTTCCATGTGATGTGTCTTTGTGCCCATGTTTACCACTAGCTTCTTTTCCTGTGTAAACCACTTTGAATTGCTGGTGTGTATGAAAGCTGCTATATAAATAAATGTGGCTTGTCTTGACTGAACAGATGAAGCATGTGGTTTGCCTCGTTGCCACATTTGTGTAGCTAAGCTCTACACAACATTAGCATAATACCAAGAACATTTTTTTGAAAGGGCGAACCTTTCCTAGAAGGCTCCACCGGCACTGACAATATAGATCTACACAAGAGGAGATCCACTTCAAAAATATATATTTTGGATTTATTCATTTATTGTAGCTACACCTGGAAGACACTTCGTATATCAGCGGTATATATTAGTAGGCATCCTAGAACGAGGGAATATCTGACCAATTTTGGGTGCATGTATGTGCATGTGCGTGCGTCTGGGAGGATGTGAGAGAGAAACTACAATAAAGCAGAAGAGCAGAAACACCATGTTGAGTTTTAACCAAAGACACAACATTAGTTTTAACTGTAAGGCTCTGTCACAGCATTCATTTGATAACATTCCAACAGCTATCAGTTAAAATGTATTTGTTATATTTCCTAAAATATACAGAGTGATGTTTCATATTGCGATTCCCAGTGAAAAACTCTAGGTCTGACTACATCCTCCCATGCAGAAATATGCATGCCTAGATTTACACTCAAATGTGGTGTAACATGAGGGTTTGTTTGTATGTTTTGTTTTTGTGTGGTGTTTTCTGTTCTTTCGATACTAGTTTAGATACGTTTAGAGAAAGTGCAACTTGGACGGACTCAGGTGGATGGTGATTCATCAAGCGTCCACTTACAGTTGATCTCTGAGCGAGTTCTCTCAGCTCGAGCATTCTTGTTGTGTGTTGAACGGATGGTGTGTCGCTCAGCCACAGGCTAGAAAGTGAGAGAGAGAAAGGGGGCGAGAGATGTATGGCTCAGTGTTTCAGTATGTAAGTGTTTATGACAATAGGATGCATCTGTTTACTAAGCATGTAGGCAGAATGAACAGGCCTCACACATACACAGAGACATCGCTGCCAGTAACCAGCTACTGAACACAGAACAAACGATCATGCAGCGTATACACTGCCATATATCACACCGTCTCTCGTTCACACAAATTACCTCTAGGTCGTCCTCATCTCCTTCACTGTAATGAGGAGGGTTGTCTGGATTATTCATCTTATCCAGAAGTTCTACCGCTAGCCTACGTGACAAACCTGTTTGTGCCACCAACACATGCTACAGACACACACACACACACACACACACACACAGCAGGAAAACTTGGAGTGAAACAGGTAAGTTCAGAGGAGTTCAGAAAACAGCCCATTGTAGGTAAGTCTGAATGCATCCAGAATTTGTGATTTTAACATGAAGATTAAACGTTGCAGTGCCCAAGAAACTGAAGTACAGGAAGACAAACAGCAGTTCAGCCAATTGTCTAAACTGGACTGTGAAACTATGAACATATAAACACATGAAAATAAACTTCAAATATGTTAGCTGATGTGAAATCTGACATGAACCTGTGAGGTAGCTAAATCATAGGCAATAACTTCAAATACCTTATGAAAGACGTCTTATGTTATCTAAGATATGTTATCTTCTAACTGGTCCTCAGAATTAAAATAATGCACATGGACTGGAAGACTGATTTTTGAAGTCTAAATAATGGACTAATTAATGCAGCATAACACCAGTTAATCCAATGTGGTGTTTTTAAGGTTCTCTTACAGATGTTCAGGTGTGGCACAACAGAGCAATAATGACCAGAAAAGCAAAGGCAGATGCAGCAGGGTGAAAATATCATTTTGTACCATGAGCATTTTTTCTGCTGTAGGTCTCTTTTTGGGGTTCTTGGTGAGAGCAACTTTAACAAAGTTGTGAAAGGCTGCAGACCTGCAGAGGCAGAACAGAAGAAAATGTTGGAGAGAAACCAACACACAGGGAGAATCTAGGACACAGACATCAAACTGTGAAGAGTTGTGTCCTACAGTCCCTGACATAAGTTCTGTCTCTTATCCATGTTGTGGAAACAAAAGCTTATAACCTGACTTTAAATTAATCGATTGGTTTTTAGCAATGACTCCTATGAAAGCTGAAACCCTCCCAAATGAGATTTAATTTACGAAAAAAATTTTGCTAAATATGGCTATTAGAGCCATATTTATTATTTTGTGTGACTTCCACGAGCTAGAAGGACCACATCCATGCGGTTCGACAATGACTCATACAATTTATTGATGAAGTCATCAGGAATAGCAAAGAATGCAGTCAGTCAACATTCTTTGGTTTTGTCGTCCAAGCTTCCTCTTTCATCCTACCCCAAACATGCTCAATGATGTTCATGTCTGGTGACTGGGCTGGCCAGTCCTGGAGCACCTTGATCTTCTTTGCCTTGAGGAACTTTGATGTAGAGATGGATGTATGAGATGGAGCACCTGCTGCAAAATTTGACCCCTTTTATGATTGGGAATGCAAGATGTAGCTAATACTTCTTGATATTTTAGGCTATTGATATTGCCTTCCACCTTGCAAATGTTTTGCACACCCCCATACTGAATGTAACCCCAGACCATGATCTTTCCACCACCAAACTTGACAGTTTTCTGGGTGAATCTTGGATCCGTACGGGCTCCAGTAGGTCTCCTGCAGTATTTGCAGCGGCTGTGGTGTAATTCAACTGAAGATTTATCTGAGAAATTCACCTTCTGCCACTTTTCCAGCGTCCATCCGTTTAGCAGGCTGTGGGCCTTTTGTTTAGTGCTGCCTTCTGGGCACTGATTCGACCATGGAGGCCATTTTGAGACAGAATCCTACAAACTTTTCTAGTTGACACAGGGACTTGAGGTGACCAGGCCTGGTGGAGCTCTGCTGCAGTGGAAGAGGGACTGGCTTTGGATTTTCTAACCAACAAACGTTCCTCCCGAGCAGTTGTCTTGTGGGGTCTGCCGGACCTGGGCTTGACAAAAACATCTCCAGTCTCTTCAAATCTTTTTTTAGTTCTTTGTACTTCACGCTGAGACACATTAAAGGTGCCAGCCACCTCTGCAATGGATTTGGTCTTCAGTGTCTTGATAATCAAGGCTTTGGTCGCAGGATGGATTTTTGGCATGTTGTCAGAGGTCACGTTGCAGTGCAAGTGAAGGTCTGGGGTGCTGGAGTTCTTTTTATACACACCCACTTATTAACCAGTCAATTAGTGAGCACAGGTGAGGCTGTAAACTAGGATTGGGTGCATTATATGACAAGGCAACAAAACTTGTTTCTTGCCTAAATCTGACCATTCTGTGTATTTTCGTAAATTAAATCTCATTTGGGAGGGTTTCAGCTTTCATATGAGTCATTTCTAAAACCAATCGATGAATTTAAAGTCAGGTTATAAGCTTTTGTTTCCACAACATGGATAAGCGACAGAACTTATATATATGTCAGGGACTGTATATTAGGACTTCATTTAAAAAACACACATACCCCAAACTAGACACACTCACCATTTATTCTTGTCCTTTAATTTTGGTGGCTGGAAACTGCTTTTGGACATAAGGAATAATGCCCTGCATTTAAATCCACACGACACACACACACACACACACACACACACACACACACACACACACACACAAACACACACACACCTTATTTAAAAAAATTATAAAAAAATGTAATTGGAAATATTCACAGTAAGGACATTTAACCCCAACATGACAACAGAACAGTTGTGTACCTCATTGGGTGTAGGTCAAACATGGGTGGCTGCAATTCTGCAAGTTCTATTGATGTAATTCCTACAGCCCAGATGTCACACAACTGATTGTAACCTCCATTCTTCTCCACTGCAGCCACTTCAGGTGCCATCCTGTATACAGACAAACTTACTAGGATCCCAGTATCTGGCTCTACAACACATTCTTCACAACACTCACTTTTGTATCCTTTCTATGTAGTTTGAGACCGTATATCTAAGGACACATACAAGTACATACACATTCCAAAGCTCACCAGTAGGGGGTGCCAATAAAGGATTTCCTCTTGGCAATGGTAGCTGTTATTTTGGCCGCTACTCCAAAGTCAGCTGAGGAATAAGTTGTTCAGATCTTAGATGAGTAACAAAAATAACCTGCCCAAATACACTGTAAAGACAAAATTATGTAGAAACCCGATCATAACTGAGCTTGTTGGGCATCTCATTCCAAATGCACGAGCATTATAGTCAAAAGAGCTTTTGTGAGATCTGGCCCTGACGCTGCATGAGAAGGCCTGGCTCATGATTAGAGTTCAGATCATCTCAAAGAGGTTCACTGGGGATGAGGTCAATTCCTTCATGCCAAACTCATCAAAATCATGGCTTAATGGAGCTCCCTTTGTACACAGATTACAGTGCAGAAACGCAAAAAAGGGCCTTCCCCAAACTCCTGCCATAAACGTCCATGTATACAGTTATCTACACTGACTTTGTATGGTATGGCACTAACAATACCCTTCACTGGAACCAATGGGCCTAGGTCAAATCTGGTAAAACAGCCCCTGACCATTATCCTCTACCAAACGTTAATGTGCATTCCACTTGATAGCATTCCCATGACATACAATCAGACCGCCAAATAGTAAAGTGTAATTCTTCTGGCTGTGTGTGTGTGTGTGTGTGTGTGTGTGTGTGTGTGTGTGTGTGTGTGTGTGTGAGAGAGAGAGATGTTATACCCATTAGCAATCAGTGTGTATGAAATATCTGAACTCAGTAATTACCAGGGGTGTCCACATACTTTTGGTCATATAGTTTACATAACACAGAAATACTGCACAAACATATGCATGTAAATAACGTATGTTAATGGTCAAACATTAAAATAAAGCTGAAAAAACTGCCTTTAAATAATACAAAAAGCTCCATACTCACCTAATTTGATATCTCCATTGTCAGTGAGCAAAATATTTGCCCCCTGTGTACAGAATATAGAAGGTAATTATGAAAGAACATAGAAGGTAAATATAATCATAAAAATAAGATCATAGTAGTTTTTGGGAAAAGTGTACGTTCTTTTTTAAAGCCCATGTACCTCAATGCACTGACTTAGTGTTTTACAAGTCAATAACTGTTGGTTGTGTAATTTGAGAGCATGTCAAAGGTTTTCACATACACCAGATGAGCAGTGGAAGTGATTGTACCTTGATATCTCTATGCATCTTTCCTCTGGAGTGAAGATAACTCAAACCCTAAACAAAAACATATAACAAGAATATAAAAGATCAAATTCAATCTATTAGGCACCTGAATCAAGAAGTATTAATGAAATACTTGAAAACATTTTTGTTTGTTAAATATGCTGAATCAGTGCAGTTGGAGCCTCCTCCTGGTACCACCCACTGATCCGCTCCAAATACGCCACATTCCATAGATTGGCTATTATTGTTAGGCACTATCATCATCATCATCATCATCATCATCATCAGTAGTGGTAGATAGACCTATGATCATTACTAGGCTATAATTGGGAATTTGTACCAGACTTCTGATATGAATGTATTGTTATTAGTAGTAGTAGTATTACTAGGGCTAAGAGTAGCCACATCACCTGCATTTCCTACAGACGCTTGCAGGTAGACACCGTTAATTTGAGACCCGAGTCTGCTTTGCCTTGCAAAGATCCTCAATTCTTGGTGCAATGTTTGATAAACATAGCTTCTGCATAACTGTGGTATTTAGATTTGAGTGCAGTCATTTTTGAGAACCCTGCCTCACACAAATACATAGAAGCTAAATGGAGGAGACTCTTCATGGCAACGTCATGGAGTTGAGGGTATTCCTGTATCATTTCTTGGTGGTTGTGGTTTTTTTTTTAAGTATCAAGTATCAAGATGGATATGGCGAGATGGTTAGTGAGAGAACTAGAGTAAATGGTGCTACCGTGTGTGCGGTGACATTTATATTGTTGCACTGACGTAGCATCACAGGTTCAAAATACTACTCTTTAGTGAAACTGTGTGGATGATTTGTTTGTGTTATAAAAGTCCATCATATTTATAATAATCCAACCATCATGTCATGTGTAGTACTTATAAGTTAAGAAAATTACTGAATGCAAGTCCTTACCTGCAATGTTTCTCTGCACACATAAGCAATCTGCAGTTCAGACAGAGGACCTGTAACTGTACGTACGAATGTACATACGTGTACACACACGCACGCACACACACACACACACACACATACACACACACAATTTCATGTTACATAGCTAGCTAACATATACCTGTTGTTTCTAATTGTGGCAGAATAAATATGAAGGTAATCTTCACTAATAACATCATGAACATCATACATCTTTACATTGCTTTGCACAGTGCAATTCCACACACACAATGGGAAAACTGTGTGAAATGCTGCAGCAAATCCATTATAGACTGTGCAGTTTCATGTATGAGAAAGGTCAGATTATAACGTTTGTTAGAAAAATACTAGAACATCACAATATTCTTTTGTCAATCCAATATGACTTATTTCTGCCAAAGAGACATCAAAAAGGCATGCTCTCTGCTGCCACATTTACACAAAGCATTCTTCTTTTGAGTCCCACATACTAAATTTCCATTGCACTATGCTGTCAATTTGAAGTTGCCATATGGGTTATGCAAAATTCCAGACAACTCCCTATTGGTTAGACATGCATCATACCAGTGATCGCACTGTAAGATTTTGGAGAACAATTTCTGACCCTGCCAGAAGATAATCATAGGCTGTCTTTGTTCGTACTAAATCTTTAAAACTTTAGTTAGATACCTAGCTGGCTAGCATCTGGACAGATGTGAAGAAAGTCCTTACACATGTGTTTCAACAAAATGATTCAGTCAGAGAGCCAAAACAACTCTTTGATGTAAGCTGCAATCTGGTAGAAAGTATGACCATGTTCAAAGTTGTTAAAGGTTTTGTCTATTAACACATTGTCCAAGTTTCAGTTTAAATTGCTATATTGCTCTGCTAGGTGATCTTCACGCTACAGAACTTGAAGTTTACAGGAGTTTCTCAGTCATTGTCATCCAGATCACCTGCAATGTACATTTTAGGGTTTTTAATTCTTGCGTTTGTAAACTGTTCAATCACAGGTTATGACACAGATTATAACAGAAAATACCATGGTAGATATCCTGTAGTGAACCTCCTCCACAGTATTCCATACAGATCCACAATTTCTCACGACTGGAATGTACATGTGTGAGAGAGACAGACACAGAGAGATCCCATTAATTTTCGATTTAAATCCTATTAGTCAGTGACGTACTACTATGCAATCAAAAACCTAAAAAACAAATTAGCATAGTTCTGAAGAAATGTTCTCATGAGTACTAGAGGAACAAAGGTAACATGATTATCAGTGTGACAGGACAACTAGGTGTTATTTCCTGTACAAACATTTTAGTAATAAAGTGACTAAATTTGGCCCTTACCAGAGGTAGCTGCCAAAGTAGGCGACTATGTTGTGATGAGTGCATTCTTTCACCATGAAAATTTCCTGCTGGATGATTGAGAAATCATCTCCTGGAACACATAAGGGCAGGACAACAGAGCCAGATGAACACAGCGCTTTCAGAGAGTTGTTATAGTACACGTACCCTCGCACCAAATCCAAGTCAATAACTCCATAAATCATCAAAAGTAAATTTTGGTCAAAACGAACTATAAAAGGTATCAAGCACACAGTTTCGCATAAAAACCTGCAAGTCCAGAAGAACCTGTTTAAGTGAATCATGAGTTAGACGCAAATTTTAAATATCAAGACAAGAGTTGGCAAAGGCCTATAGAAATATATTATCAAGAGACATACACAAAAATGTGGATGCTAGGGGCTTGTTTATAAAACTATAACACACAAGTCCATATAACATGTAAGGGCTTGACATGGCTTTAACAGACCAAGGCAAATGAACATGAGAGCAGAATGAAACTGGTATTAGAATAGTAGTTTGTTTTAAATTGGAGTTACAGTTTTATAAAACAGGCTAGGCTAATAGTTTACAGAAAAAAATTCAATGGCTTATGGTAATATATATGTATTATTACTTATCTATGATAGAACAATAGCACTGTGGGCTAGCACTAAAGATAACAGTCCTGGAACCCTTCATAGCATCCATT
Source organism: Brachyhypopomus gauderio (assembly GCF_052324685.1). Taxonomy (NCBI): domain Eukaryota; kingdom Metazoa; phylum Chordata; class Actinopteri; order Gymnotiformes; family Hypopomidae; genus Brachyhypopomus; species Brachyhypopomus gauderio. Next base: position 8,737,719 of record NC_135225.1, on the reverse strand, counting down.
ATGGCAATGGTCAATTTAAAACTAAATTAAGACATTTAAAAAATTTCTGTAATGGTAAAGGGTAATAACAATGCAATTTCTGGTGAGGAACAAATGAGGACACCCCCCACATTTAATCCCACCAAGAATGGCTAAAATCACACACTGCTGTATCACATTAGGTGCACATGATTAGAACAGCCTTATTTAAACCTCAGACATTTAGTCTGGTTTGCTCTTGACTGTTGAAGTGAGAGTGAACGCCATGGTAAGATTGAAAGAGCTTTATGAAGCCATCAAAAAGGGCTGTTAACAGTTTATGTGTAAGGGATTTCAAATCATCTCAAAAGAACTGTCTGGAAAATAGCCTACAAGTGGAGGACATTCAAAACAACTGCCAATATGCCCAGGTGTGGTCATCCAAGATTGAGTTAGAGCAGACTGCAGAGGTTCAGAGCACCTTCAGAGCAGCCTGCAAGATGCTAAAAGAAGCATCTTCAAATTCCCTAAAATAGCATCATGGGACCAACAGCAGACTGTTGCTACTGTTGATGTGAAAGTACATGCCTCAGAAAGAGACTGCACCAGTTAACCGTCTTGGGAGGTGTGCAAGGACAAAACATTTGCTCTCCAAGAGAAACATGAAGGCCAGACTGAAGATTGCCAGGGAGAATGTATACCAGCACTGGAGTAATACGGTTTGGACAGATGAGTCTAAAATTGAACTATATGTACACCATATATGTTTGGCATAAACTAAATACATCATTCCAGGAAAAGAACCTCATACCAAGTGTGAAACATGGAGGTGGAAGTGTCGTGGTTTGGGGATGTTTTGCAGCAGCAGGACCTGACCAGCTCACCATTGTAGAATCCACAATGATTTCTACGAAGCACCAATGGGTGCTTGAGGAACACGTGAGACCATCTGTAAAAAATTTAAGCCGAAGAGGAACTGGACCCCACGACATGAAAATGACCCAAAACATACCAGTAAATCCACCAAGGACTGGCTGAAAACGAAGAAATGGAGAATCCTGGAATAGGCCAGATCTCAATCCCATTGAAGGATCCCCAGCGGGGTCACTTGAAATCGGCTGGACATGCAAGAAATCCCTCAACCATCATTGATTTTTGATCATATCATTGATCATAGATTGCTACTTAGGTTTTAAATGTTTTCTGAGTACTTGTTGCACTACACATTTTCCTTTGGGTCAATACAGGTTCTGAATGGACTAGACTGCTCTGCTACAGAAATACAGCTCAAGTCATTTTGGGTGCGCTGTACTGAATATTTGGAAAACAAAACCATGATGCTATCTTAAATGGTATAAGCCTGATCTACAGCCTGCTTCACAGTTTTGACCACTTCCTCTTTGCTCAGTAAACATCTATGATGTTCTAGACACACTGAGAATGTGTGAAGTGCGTCACTGCACACTGGGACCTTGGGTATTACGGCAGACACTTGAAACTTTGTGCTTTGCATGTTGTGAACTGAATCCATGATCTTACTGTTGTTAGCATCGAGCTCTAACCATCTCCTCCTCTCTATTACCTGACCCTTATTAAAACAAATATGTGAGCACTATAAGCCAGAACTTACCGCTGCTGTTGATACACTCATCACTACATAGAACTGTCTGTTAAACTGATCATTCAGCTCAAGCTACGCACAGCTTTATTATTATTTTTTTACTTTTTCAGCTTTATCCTTAATATCTGAAAAACCATCAGCAGACTTTCATAACAAATAATCCTGAACACTGTACTGAACATTTATACTGCTGTTTAAGTAAGAGTAACTAAACAAAACAAGGAAAGAAACAAGGCAAAACAGAAAAAAATAGATCAGAGCAAAAGTGCCCCACTAATGCCCCAAACTGAGCATTAGGATTTAAAATGTAAACATAACCACGTCAGAAAAATGTGTGCTTGTGCAAGAATGTCATCTAGTCATGAACTCTGGGACACAAACACACTCCCAACCCTCGTCAAACCAGTCCCAAAAACATTAAAAAGAAGACTAACCTTCACTAGACACTATCTGAAAAACTGCATCATTTACCCTCCAGTTTAATGAGGGGTTAAAAGAAGTGGTATGTGATGCGAGACAAGACAAGCTTTTGCATTGCATTCTGTGTTGCAACTGCACTATGAAATACCTTTGTGAAGTATCTGCTCTGCAGCAAAAATTCATTTAAAAGAACAGGAAGGATAAAGGGGAACTCCAGCAATTGTGCAAAATGACAATCCCCATGTAAAATGGTTTACATGTGAAGGAAATTATTAAGAGCATTTTGGTGTGAAACGCATGTGCCCACATTGTAAAGAAACTATAGTTTTACTAGAAACCATACACTGTGATCTCAAGACTATAAATAGGGACATCATATCTGCTATCCAAAATGGCCAGTGAATTTACTTGTTTCTTCTAAGTTTGCAAGTTTTTTTTTTGTGTCACACTGACACCAAAACACGCTGCATTTGCCCCTCTGCCATGTATGCACTTTGTGTAGTTTGGGTAGGACAGGGTGCATCCCATAACATTCATATGTGAGGATTCATCAGAGGAGCCGTCACAGGTCACTTTGTTTAAAATGGTCACGAATGGCAGGTTCCAAAACTAAGAAGGAGAACACACGTTATAGTATTTTTATTGCCATTACAAGTACCAGAAACCCTTACGTTATGCCTGATGGTGTCATGAGAACTGAAAGGCTGTTTCTCCAGGCTAGCATTCAACAACAAAAACAAACTTACAGGGACACATTAATCTCATCTGACAAAGTGGAAGTGCACAAGTAGCTAATCCCTTGTAATAGTTTATTCTAAAACATTTTAGGCCAAAACCTTATAACAAAACAATGTCTCAGGCATCAAGCAACATTCCCATAACCAATTTTTGTAATGAAACGTACCTTTTAGAGCCATTAAATGTTTGACATGTGGTTCCAAGTTTTTGTGAACAATTCTAGAAAGGGGCATTTCACATCAAAACATTCTTAACGTTGTTTATATCTAAACCATTGAATGATTAAGAATTCAATTTAGCATATATCCTCTTTAAGAATTTCGATTTAAGACGAGTGTCTCTAATTATAATCAAACACATAGCTCTGTAAACAACAGACTGCTGAATGTAGATTTAAAGCATAGAAATACAGACACACAACCAAACAATACTGACAGTAATCCAATGACACACCTGAACATATCTGTAATCCTGTGTGTTTCAACTTCAATAAATATCGAACCTTGTGGTTTTTATACTTAATAGGAACCAACAGTAATGGTCCATTTGAGGATTGCTGTATAACTGCGCACAGAACATTTTTCACCAGTTTTCTGGTGCTTTGCTGAATACTCAAGATGGAAGAGGAGGAGTTTGCAGTGACTATTCTGCACTGCCTCTCACACAGAGACAGTTGGAATGAAAGTGCAAAGGAGGGAAGACAGAAGACATTTCCAAACAGGAGGACCTGCAACTCTTTCTAGACATTTTTGTTGGCAAGCAGCGATTCTGTTGTGTGCTGCTGAATGATTTTATTGTTGTATTTTAATTTATGGATGGTATTTCTGCTTGTGTAACAGGTTGTTTATAGACCACTTTAATTTTTGTATAAAGAGCAACATTTTCACACATGGTATTCACTGCTTTAAATTTGGGCACTGTTGAGTATGCAACGGAGTAGGCTGGAAAATTGGGATCAAATGTTGGTGTTATTTACATAAATTTATGAATTGGGCATATATATATATATATATGTAAATATTTATGTAATATGTATATGCATGATATTTACGTGAATATGTAATGTGTACCAATGGAAAACGAATGTTTTGTTCCGGTTATTTCCTTTTTTTTATTAATTCCTTTTTCATTTTATTCATTCCTTTTTTCCCCTCCCCTTTTCATTTTTGTTCTTTGTTGCTACTTTCTATGCATCAAACTGACCAAAACTATAATAATAAAAATATAAATATATAAATATCTATGTATATAAATATCTATAAAAATATCTATGATCAAGAAAAAAAGGTGCGAGAGACTGCAGGTCTCTCACTACTAAAGAGTTTTGGCAGTTCACTCCATCCAGGAGGCCATTCCATAGCATTTCAAAGAAGATACTAAACATAGTGGTCACACATGCACTTTTCCCTAATGCATCGAGGGTGTTGGGACAAAGAAGTCAGAAAGACTTAGTTCTTAGTTGATGGAGACCTTTCCTTTTCCTGAGGTAGTAAACAGCATTTAAAATAGAAAAACTATGCAGAATATCAAGAAAAGACTTTAGATCAGGGCATAACTATTTAAAGTGGCTTAGAATAAAGGGTCACATTCATCAGCAAGCCTTTAATAAATGCAATTTACCAAAGACCTTCATCTTCCCACAGGTCTATGGATGTGCATAGTTGCTATACACTGTATTTCACAGGTTAAAAAAGTGGTAGCACCTGTCAAATTACAAGGAATACATTAGCTAGCAATGGTTTTACTTTTTATATATTATGAGAAAAAACTAGGGCACAATCTACAGAATTGTCTATTGATCAGTGATTACAATGTGTTTGGGAATGTTATGGTGTTAGCTGTAGCAATGTAAAGCATATCTAGATGAAACTCACCTGGCTCCAGTTTAATGATCTTTACAGCTGCTAGCTCTCCTGTGGAGATATTACGAGCCTGAAAAACAAAGTTTCACAGTTTTAACAAGCAGAATGATTTCAATACAGCATATGAAAAAATGCCAAATGCACTATGGCTGCTGAAATCAGTTCTGTCAGTAGCAACTGTGTCCTTGTGTGAGCTTGTACATGTGAGAGAGAGAGAGAGAGAGAGAGAGAGAGAGAGAGAGAGAGAGAGAGAGAGAGAGAGAGAGAGAGAGAGAGAGAGAGAGAGAGAGAGAGAGAGAGAGAGAGACAGAGACACAGAGAGACAGAGACAGAGAGAGAGACAGAGAGAGAGACAGAGACAGAGAGAGAGACAGAGACAGAGAGAGAGAGAGAGACAGAGAGAGAGACAGAGACAGAGAGAGAGACAGAGACAGAGAGAGAGACAGAGAGAGAGACAGACAGAGAGACAGACAGAGAGACAGACAGAGAGACAGAGAGAGAGACAGAGAGAGAGAGAGAGAGAATGCAGTTCTGGCTTGCCATGTTTCCATGTGGAATTAGGTCACCTAGAGTCTCAAATCCAGACTAATGGTGCACAGTGGCTGGAGCTTGGTCTTACTCTTACACACAGCCAGGCAGAAATATTTATACATGCAAAAACACAGACACAACACACATACACTCCTGCCATTTTCTCTCATTTCTGCACCTCTCCAAAAGGAGCAAAAGGTTAAATGATGATGTGTTCTTTTTAGCTTGGGTTCTTTGTGTTAATTTTAGTTTGAGTTCTTGGAGACATTTTCATCACTCAACAACTAGGTACATGATATACGTTTGAACTATCTTGCTCACAGTTAAATTGACCAACTTATTGACCAACAGCCTCATATTTATGTGGTCTCAAGATCTATGGATGGTGAGTTGTTGCACTGGAGTTGTTCTGAACGTACAAAAATGAAAGGATTGCCATTTTCCCCACATACCCAGAAATCTGTTGTTGAGCATTGCACAGCTTCAGTATTGAAAACAATTTCATTGTCCTCATCAGAGTGCCCAATTGTTTGAACCTTCAAACACCTAGTCACTAGTCAGAGATCAAAGATGGGGCAGAGGAGTTACCAATGTAAAGGCATTACTTCAGTTCCAAACACAACAGCGTCACAGAATAAGAAGCGTCATTCTCATTTAACCTTTATGAAGAAACAAACATATTTGCTGCATTAACAAGCAATTTTATTCTGGTGAGCCGCTGGATCTGACATGATCTATGCCTACTGGCTAGGAAAACAATAGCTCTGCATGGCTTACCAGCAGTGCATAGTGTCAGCTACCATATTGGTTTTCTAACAGAATACAGCATTATCAATGACAGTACTAATCATGAAGGATAAATGTGACATTCAGAACAATGTGGGTGCAAAAGTTCATTTAAGATATAACTGCAAGCATTTCAAATTTTTCTAAATGAATTCCTTTTGTTTGGTTCCCTAAATTTACTTCCCAATTAAATGTGTTAATGGTCTTTGTTTATTATTATCATCCACAATAAAGAGGTGCTGCTGATGAAAATCTGGTTTATGTCTTATTTTACTTGTCATCAATAAATATTTGGAGAGTACATTTAGGTACAACAGGACAATTAAGCAATCCTAGGTTAGCTGGATCAACATGCACATTTTGTTTGTTAGTGTAAATGGTAAATGAAGTGTAATGGAGTAAATGGCATGAAGTGTAAATGGGATGTACTCTACCAAAGATATTTAATTTAATCTTTAATGGGACAATGCATTACTGCTGAGAAGTAGGTGGGAAATATGACTTGGCGTGTGCTAGCTAAGAAAAGCTATTATTCACAAGGTGTCTTCATGAGCAGCAAAAATAGATGTTTTTGGACTAGTAAATGTAAATATATATTAATACTAAGGACCTAAGGATCACGCCAGAAGCCAGAAACCTGCAAGTTAGCCAACTATGTGGCTTGTAATGCAATGTTAGAGAAAATTATCCTTCAAAGATAAAGATATCCAATAAAGTAATACCCTATCTTTACAAGTGTTTATTGCAGTCCTGAGTGAAATATTGTCCAACATTACCTGCTTACATGTAGCTACTGTATTGATGTCCCGCATACACATTTATTAAAAGGGGAATAGTCAATTAGTCATAATGGTGACAATCAGCAGCAGCTGTGTGTCTAGATGATACTTTTAATTGTCAAAATCACATATGTCAAAGTCAAGGCCCGCGAGCCAGATCCGGCCCGCGAATTGATTATCTATGCCCCCCTGGATGATATTGAATTACTATTAGAACCGGCCCGCAGGCCACAGCCGCCCGATGGTGTTTTGTACGCACAAACACTACATTCCCCACAATGCAACTGTAGCCTGCGAAGTCACTGCAGCGCGAAGCGTCGCGAGGGTCCGCACGGCGAAAATGACGTAATCGCAGTGGCTCCGCCAGCGCAATGAACAAAGTCATGTTTGCAGGGTTCATACACCTTTATAAGGTGGAATTCAAGCACTTGTACGTCACTTTAAAGGTCCATTTCAATATTTTCCAGCACGTTAAACTTAAATATGTTAAATATTTATACATATACTCGAAATAATTCGCTTTTTATTCACATTATTTAATGGTTGTTTATTTTCCCCAATCTTAACGTCTTCACGTTCTCTCATGTTTCGTCCTGGAATTACAAGAGGCTCGTATTTGTTAACGTAATACAAGAGAACTGTTCAGTCAGACAGATATTTGTTGTGAAATGAAGTAGTTACAATTTAAACCATTTTCAAGTACTTTAGCCTAAATTGCAGCACTTTTCAAACCTGCAACATTAAAATTCGGAGTTGCGCACTATGGTCACTCGCGAAAGTATAAACCTAAATCAGCAGTCAGAGCAGACATCAACGTTCAGCTATCCCCCTTCTCAAAAATGACTAAACGTAAGGTGGACACTGAGAACGGGTTTCAAGCCAGGTGGGAGGCAGAGTACATGTTCACGGAGGTAAAAGGTAAACCTGTGTGTCTTCTGTGTGTCTTCATGTGATTTTTCTTTGAAGGAAGTTTGCTTTTATCTGTTTGCCTGTTGAAAAATGTTTTCACTTGAAATTACTGACAGATCCATAAGAAAATATTGCTTTATTCATTTAAACATTAAATAATATACACTGTGTTAGGTCTTGGTTCAATAGGCTATGTGCAATCATTTCAATATGTTTTAATAAACATTGAACCAGTCCGGCCCTCGGCTTGTAGCAAATTTGGTTTTTTGGCCCTCGGTGTATTTGACTTTGACATCCCTGGTCTAAATATTTGAAACCTTTTTAAATTATTAGCATAATTCTTAATTTGTCTGTGTAAATTGGGTCGTGTGTGGTTTTGGGTGTGTTGACTGTTGGTGATTGCTGGATGTGCAGCAAAATACCCCTTCGGGGAGGATGATAAATAGTTACTTAGTCAAGGTAAGGTTTAAGTATGAATTATTTAATTAACGGTTAATTAAAAGTAGCTAGTGCGGGACCCACACCATCAGAGATGCTAACGAGCAACTGCTAGTACACAAAAGTCACATTAGAAGTTATGAACTAAAATGATGCTAAAGAGTGTCTGGCTAAAATTACTTTAATGTAAAATGCTATGTTCTTTTGAAACCTGTAGGGTAATTTAGGTTTGAAATGTCAGTTAATTTGAATAAGAATGAAAAATTCTGATCAGGCAATTATGTAATAATTGTGACAGTCCTAATTAAGAGATGAAGTATAGGGGGAAAGGAGTGTTCTAGAACCTGGATATAATCCAAGCGGTTCTAGGATTGATTCCAGCTAAATGCCTTAACATGAAATGTAGAGCAACTGTATGTCAAATTTAGCAGTGCTCCAAGCATGTGTTTTATATCCTCAGGACAGGGCTGGTAACAGACAGACATATGAGAATTAACTACAAAACAACTAGACACCACAGCTGACTTGTTGAACATTCAGAGGAGCTGAGAAATTTATTATGATATTAATAAATTTTATATCAGAAGAGCTGGCACCTGTTACCGTCAACCTATAAAACAATTAACTCATCTACCAAACACTAAAACAAAAAAATACCTTAAATATGTTTTGTCCTCAGATGAGCCCACCTGTCCTGGTGCGTGTCTTATAGCAGAGAGCCAGCTGGATGAGTGCACCGTTCATAAACCACTGATTAAATAATTAATAGTTAAATAGCCACCACGAAGAAATCTAGAACAACACTAAAACATGAGATTGTATACAGAGACAACACATGCTATCTACTGATGTTGAGAGCCACACTTACTCAAAAAACAAGACAAGGCAAGCCTAGTTTTATTAGACTGCCATTTATTGCAATCTTTGCTGGTGTCAACTGTGCATTTGAAATGCTTGGAGACCTCGAAAGGAATTTAAATGGTATCCTGTTTCTTATTACAATGAAAAAATGATGCTAATATGTTCAAATATGGCAGACCCTGATCACATTTAACATGAACATCTCATAAGCCAAGAAGTTGATTGTTAAGAATCGTCAAAAAAGCTTTATCAGTAAATTCTTGTATATAACTGATCTGCACAAAAACCAACTTGGTGAATTAGAAATTGATTTGAAGATTAAATTGTTATTAAAATATATAAAATATATAAAAAGTTATTAAAGGTAGATCCATTTTGTGCACCATTACCTTAGCTAGACAGTTACTGAGCCAGACCTAATCATGTTAAAGCCCTACCTCGACAAATGTGCTGACTAGCGCTGCAACAAGATTCTTTGGAGCAGAACTGAACATTCTACCAATCACTCCAGTGAATAATCAAGTAATTAGATAAGAAATTCCCTTGCTTTTTAAGAGCAATAATAAATATACAAAATAAGCATAGAAGACAACACTATAGCTATGAGAAATTAATTGATTTCTTTTTTAGGACAATTAACATTCCTTAAACTCCATACAATAGGGTATCTGTTAAAACTAAACATAATTTAGTGCATTTAACATTGATATGCTCACATATTTTTGCTATTAGCAAGCCTAGTATTTATTTTGTGAATCTATTTTTGGGTTAATAGATGTTTTGCATTTATGTTGCTCAAGGCACAATGGGGCATAGGAATATCGTTAAAATACTTATATAAATTAAAAGAAGCGTTGACTGCATCAATGATTTTTAGTAATGAACTGAATAATACAATAAAACAAAGTCTTCTTCCTCTGACCTCTGCAATTACTGGTAAATTACACAGATGCAAGTTTCTTGAGAACAATGCAGAAGATGCATTCATACTTAGCCTACTGCTTGCTACCACCAGAAACACTAAAATATGACTAACATTAGATAGGCAGCCAAGTGCAGAACACACATTCAAGACATGAAATTGACATGACAGTCAATGTAAATACATAAAATCCCTTGACGCTTGCCTACAAAGCCAAAAATGGACTAGCCCCTCCCTACATGACAACCATGATGGAAGCCTGATCCATACCATGAGCCCCCTGAATCTCAAGTATGGCTCGACTTGAAAAGGCCATGCTTAACTTCTCAGAATTCAAACCTCAAGACAATTCTCTGTCCTGGCTCCAAGATGGTGGAATGATCTTCCACTAGCTGTTCAGACTGCAGAGTTCTTACAGACCACTAACACCGCAGATAGTACTTATCCTTGTTTTTTACATTGTAGGTTTATTTATATCTATACTTATTTGCACTTCTAGATATCAGGTTTAATTCCTGTTATTTAAGTTTGAGACTAGGAGTACTAGGTAATGGCATTGATTCTTGAACTTTATAAGTAGTCTGGCTCAAGGGTAACTTGAATTCTGACCTTTCTATGCTACTATCTAGGATGCATTTTGTGAAGAGATGCAAAGAACTCGCAGGACATCATGTGCTCAACTACAATTTAATGATTCACCTATTTCTTTTTAAAAAATTAATGAATAAAGATGTTTTATGAATATATGGTAAACGTTTCAAAATAAATTATTGGTAAAGCACATCCATCACAGCTAAAGCTTACCAATGTTCTAAAGGATAAATAAAAACTAAACCACAACAACAAATAGGTGTCATAGATGTAATGACAGACTGAATAGGCCAAAAAAATTTCTTTAGCCTAGATTTAAAAGTAGAGATGGACGGGGCACATATAATGTCATGATCTCTAACAACAATTATTTTCTCCATCACAGTGCAGCAAATAAGAATTTAATAAGGATTCAAATGAACTGAAATGAAATGATCTTAACTATGTATAATGCAAATACCTCATTTATATCACTTAACCATATCTGATACAGGCCTACATCTTAAATAAGCAACCCAAATAAGATTATGTCTGCAGGCTCACTTCATGCTAATAATGCCATTATGGTATCTGAGTGCAATAAGTTAATTTGATTCAGGATTTTTTGTTTTAGGTTGTTTTCATAAGAGAAGAGCTGGTGAAGTGTTCCGGGCATGACCAACCGGGAGGATATCCCAGGGAAGACCCAGGACAGGCTGGAGAGATTATATCTCTTGAATACCTTGGTATCCCCCCCCAGAAGAGCAGGAAGAGGTGGCTGGGGAGAGAGAAGCCTAGGCCTATTTGCATAGGCTGCTGTGACCTGTACCCAGATAAGTGGAGGAGGAGGATGGATGGATGGATGGATGGATGGATGATATATATATATATATTTTTTTTTTTGCATACACTATGATCTATTTCATATATGATCAGAATTTTATGATCTGAAATTTTCTACAGCAAAAAATCTTTTGGAAAAAAATCTAACAAAAACATTCCAACCAAGAAATCTCCATGCTTAAACAATCCCAAAGGCTCAACCTACAGTGACATGATTGATTGGGCTAAATGGACTTAAACCAACACTGCGGTACAAACTGGCCATTGTGAGGGAATGACATGATTGTGAGAATCCTAGAAGTGATGGTTTGGGGGAATAAACACATTACAAATTCAATAGAGTCATCAGGCCCACAGGTTTTGGACCAACTCCTGCAAAGCCCCAACTAAGTACACAGCAGCAACAGAGTTCTCAGTAATAGAGGCTGCTTTATCTTCTTATCAGTGCTGATTAGCTACTAATTTTAGTATACTGCTACCAATACATTTGACACAGCAGGCTACATAAACTGCACACAACATTACAGTTCTTAATACAGAAGTGGCCAAGCTCATAGAGGAAGGATGTCCACCAAACAATAGCAGCAAACCATGTACTGCATTCACTTGTGTGTGTGCATGTGCATACAGCCAAACAGAGCTCCCTCCTGGCATGAGGAAGGTTTCTGCCGGATGAATGGAAATTTTGCAACTTTCAACAGGCTTCCAGTTATTTCCATAGAATCTGCTAAAATTCAAATCCTTGTGTGTGTGTATGCGTGTTAGATTAACAGTCAAGAGCATATCAGGATTTTGAACTTTTAGAAAGTAAATACAGTCGCCAGTGGAGGTTTGCTTTAATCCCATAAAGTATGCATTATGTACACATTGCATCTTTTCAAAAGTTTAACTCCAGAAGAACTCATGACAAGGTCATGTTTTTTTTAAGTTTGTTGATCCTCCTAGCTACACATGAGCAACATTCCCAAACATTGGCTTGACCAGCCAATCTCACTTTGTAAAATGTATACTGAGTCACCCAAGAACAAAAAACACAACACACCCTCCAGAACATTTCTACAACTGCATTAGGTGTCACTACTAAAAAAAAAGAAAACAAACAAAAAACAAACTCAAACAAGTACACAGGACTTATTAACAATATGCCTGATCTAAAGCCTAAAGGCAAAAACCAAGGCAAACCTCCAAATAAAGGAAACGATCAATGTGCTGTACACAATTATATATCAAATAAGAGTACGTGTTCAGTACACTAGTATGATTCCATCTCCACTGTATAGACATCAAATTAAAAGATATTTAGGTTTGAGTAGCATTATGAACCACTTATTATTAACAGCCTTTAAATGTACTGCCACAACAGGAGGAAGTGACCAATCTTAGGGCATAAACTGAGACATTGCCAGAAAATGCCAGGAAAAATAGCTAATGTCCCCTTGTTACGTTTCTGACGTATGAGAAGTAGGCATAAGGAACATCTTAAGCTAATTCTGAAACTAGACCTGTAGTCTGAAAACATAAAAGTAGGCTACTTTCAGCCTGGCATGCTAATACACCAGGAATTTACCTAACCATTCTTTGAAACTACTCTACTCCTATCACGCCATCACAATGTGGCACAGTAAGATCATAAATGCATTAATCCAGTCTACCAATTACAAAAAGATACTGAAGACCAATTTTTAAGAGGCTGTTTAAATGTTGATAACCTGCTAAATTATGTCAAATGTTGTTTTAATGTTATCACTATTAAATTATGTTAAAGGCTGATTAAATGTTGATAACCTGCTAAATGATGGTTAAGGTTTAAAGGTTAACACTGTTGAATGAGGTTAAATCCTGCTGAAATGTAAACCTGAAATAATGTTGAAATGCTCAAATAGACCATTTTCAGTTGAAAACAGAATAAAAGGTTATTTGTTATGATTAATTACCTGGTCAATTGCCAAATTTCAAGGTTCTACGTCAAAAATTGCGACCCGTGAAGTGTCAAAATTTGGTGTAGAATAATAATATGAAGAAGAATAGGCAGAACAGAATGTTGGCTTTGTCAAGCCAACATAATAATGAAAGATTAGTTCAAATGGAAGAGAGTATTTGCTGTATTAAGTACTGAAAGAACCTACACAAGCCTGCTTACATATTCCAAAGGAAGGCAGCAAACAAAGACAACTTTAAATCTCATGATACTCAAGTGTCACAGTATGAAACCGATAACTCAGCCAGGCGTGTGTACATACGTGTACTACCAGTCTAGCAGTGGGCAAGTGTGACTAAAAACGTCTTGGACTCTTTCAGACTTATCAAGTGTGTGGATTCTCGTTTTTCCACAATATCCAGTAGCTACACAGCCCCAGTACTAGTCGGACGTGACGGTACCTTATACACGTCTCCGTAGGTCCCACTCCCAACTCGCTGAATGAGCTCAAAGTCGTGCTGTGGGTTCTTGCGCTGGATCTCGCCGCTGGGCCTGGAGAAGGAATCCATGGTGGCTGTGGCGAGTCACTGCGATGGTGTGGGGGTGGCTTCTTGGTTTTCCAATTAGTGCTTCAAAGATCTCCTTCCAAACGTAACTCCTCTCCTTATTTTAGACAGACATAATAAACAAATAACTATGAATATGCAAGACTTGGGCTTGTTGTTCAGTTTGTTTGTTTTTTTCATTTACAGGGAAAGTGATTACAGTACCACAATGAGGTCTAAACTGGTTCCTCGGTTCCTCCAAGTCGTTAAATAGCCAACGTTAGGTAACTAACCTAGCTCCCTAAACCGAACCAAGAAAGAGAAGTGTTTGTTTGCTAGTGAATTAACTAGTTAGCTGTAAGGAGTATTCTGCCAGCGACATGCTTTCCAAAAACACATGACAGAAGTTTGCAGTCCCTACACCACAGACGTGGTTACTTGATCAATTCTGTCAATAAAAGTTGACATCTAGCCACCCAGGACAACCCAGCTACATTTAACGTCTTCCAGTAGCCCAACGTTACTGTTAAATAGTCATAGACAGGTTAAACAACTAATCTTCTTTTCAGATACTCCAGCTCCAGGCTGAAGAGGAGCATGCCTCCACTTTAGAGCGTTTTAGTTGTAGATTTAATAACGTGTTAGCCAGGTAGGTCGCTGGCTAGCCGGACCAACACGTACGTTACTGGTTAACTTAGAGTGACAACTAGTGCTAAACAGCTAGCTAGGCACATAGCCATGATAGCCAACAAATCAAGTTGTCCTAAGTAACTTAATAGCCGGCTAGCTGAACCTATATAAAATATAATTAAACGTCGCTGGCTAAATAATCCGTGTTTTATTATTAAATTTGTACTGGCGGTGTCGTTTTCTAGCTGCTGGTGGTGGTGAGCTCGCTTTGTACACGGCACCAGGCTGCCGTGGACAGCTAAGTGGCTAACGCGGCTAGCCGTCTGCTACGATAGTCGATTTAGTCGAACAGATTCAACGAAATAAGTTAAGATTCTTTAAAAGAAACACACAGTTTCCACGCGAATATTCCATGTCGTCGATGTAGAAATGTAGACGAAGGTCGTTCTTCACGTCTCGATATTTATCTCGCGTGGAAATAAACATCCCCACAGGTTCCTGGTACACTTTGGCTCGAGTAGAAACTTGTGCTCGCCGCTAGCTGCATGGCTAACCCCCCCCCCTCGCCTAACTGCGACACTCACACAACGTTGTCGTTTCTTTCTGTTGACAGAACACGTTTATAAAACTAGCAAAATGTTCACGTTAGTTGCCAACATTTTTCAAACAGCCAAAAATAATAATAAATCCCCCCACAAAAATTATTTGCTCTGATTTGGACAGTCCACGCCACGCAATCTATTATTGTTAATCGAGCGCCATCTAGTGGCTGATATAACGAATAAGAAGTGCCAGTTAATCCATTGGAGTGGGCAAACAGCATGAGGATAAAATAGTGAAAATTATGGCGATAGCGTTAAAAATGAGTGTATAAGTATTAGAACTGTAAGGAAAGTTATTTTGTTTAACGTTAGTTGAACATATTCTTTGAGTCCGTCTCTTCTTTGTCGCAATAAGTATTTGTCTTGGATGTATTTCACTGAACCACACGTTGTTTGGATGATTTGCTCCCCCTAGCGGTTGAAGGCAGGCTCGCGTTTTCCTCCCCGACGAGAATGAGGCGTTCTCCACAGATTCAAAGCATCGTCAGTAGTGCCATTCCGGCTTCCCTGCTTCATGAGGGTTGACTGGGACTGAACGCTGCAGCGCCACGCAGCCAAACAGGGGCTGAAAGCGACACTCCGTACGAAATGGTTCGGGATAAAAAGGACAGGGATAGCTGGGGTGAGTGATTAAAGACTACCTCCCAGTATCCTGGATATACGCGCCTCGACACAGCCGTAGTTATTTTAAGGTTAAGGACACAATGCTGTAGACTGGGCCGTTTGATAGTACACGAAAGATCAGTAGCATACGGAAGAATAGGGTGTGATATTATGGTCTTTTTCAGTGAGGTCAAATGCAGCTTGTGTCATCCACCGCGGCACTGGCCACGGCCACAGCCCCAGAACCAGCACAGAACCAGCACAGAGCCCAGCGGTACCAACAGCGTCGCTTCACGGAGAGCTCGGCTTGTTTATTCGCCCCCCTAATGTGTGACAGCGGTGTGGAGAAGACCCTCCATGCGCCTTTTAAAACCCTGTAACCAGAGGTGTGGTCCCGGTGACATGATCTAGTGGATCTAGAGAGTACGACTCCAGACTGCACGTCATGTACATGAAGCAGCATCAGTTTATTAGTGGGGTTGGAGGTGTGCTGCAAGATTCGCACAGGAAACCGTGGGCCTGTTTGATATTTCTAATCTAATGTATACGGTGCTTAATTAACTTATTTGATCTCATTCTAACTTTTATTCTCAATCTGGAAAGCGTTATAAAGTTTAGGTGTGAAATAAAGGAGAGCATCGCTGACCTACATACAGCAGAGCTGCGCTGTTTAGATGTACAAATATGACGTCTGTAGGTGCTGGATCACCAGCTTATAAAACACGCGCCCGCCCGCTCGTGTCCGTGTCCGTGTCTGTGTCTGTGTCCGTGTCTGGACTAGGCCAAGGTGGCCTTTGGATGAGTTAGATCTACTGGGTGGTACGAAACAGGAGAATCTGGACGTGAATAATTGACCGTGTTTTGCGTGTTGTGTACATGAGAATGACGTGGCGTGTCCGAGGTGGACAGAGTCAGTTTCGCGTCTCATTATGTAATGTCACAGTGTTGTTGTGCTCTATCATATGTGGGCCCGATCGTTTGAGCAGAAACCCTCGTATTCTCGTAATACGTTTCCCTGTCACACATCTCTTTTGTTTAAACATTTTCGGACAGGATAGATGAAAGCAATAAGGCCCTGTTTTTCTTTTTCCCCCCAGTATTAGAAAACACGTAAGAGATGGCACCTTTTCAGAAGCATTAGCAACACAACTCAAGCCATCCTGATGAACAGTAATGTTCAGTATTCATTTCACTGCCTGTCCATAGCTACTGTGTTATGGCTGGCACAACATGCTTGTACAGCCATGCACAGAAGGGCTAGCAGCAATCTTAACACCAGCTACACCCAAGTGCTCTGAGGTAATACTGGTCAGGACTCGGGCATGAGCAAACACTTCTTCACTACCCTTACCTTTCTGCTCTCTTGTAACAGGTTCACTGTGCTGATATTACGTCACATATGTTCACCGTGCTGATATGTTGTAACGAGTTTGCGATGCTGATATGGTAACTGATTAATCGTTTTGTTATAATGTATTTGTGGACCCCCTGAGTGTGGTGTGCATGTGTGTTTTTGTGCGTGTAACAGGGTCCTTCGTGGATAAGAATGTATATGACTGGAGTTCTGAGGACGAGGAGCCAGATGGCCGGGCCCGGCCGGTGCAGGTGCTGGTGGTGAAGGATGACCACACGTTCGAGCTGGACGAGGGGGCGCTGAGCCGCATCCTGCTGGCCGAGGAGCTTAGGGACAGAGAAGTGGTGGCTATCTCCGTCGCTGGAGCTTTCCGCAAGGGCAAATCTTTCCTCATGGATTTCATGCTGCGTTACATGTACCACCAGGTAAATCCACCTGTCCACTCCTTACATTGGTCAAATGCACATCTTGTTATTTTCTAACTGGTTTCCATGTGTAAGCTCAAAGTAGGTATACAGGAAACGATGGAGAATGCGGATGTTGGATATGTGAGACTAATTCAGAGAGTGAAAGAAAGAGAGAACAAGACAGTCTAATTGCTTCCGCTAATGTCAGATCTGATGTCTTACTCATTACTGTTGTGTATTTAGTGTGTTGTACATTTACTGTGTATTTAGTGTGTTGTACATGTATTGTCTTTATCTTTTCTTTTGTATTTTAATTTATTTTTAATTGTAGTTCTTGTATTTACTGTACTAGAACAATGTCATGCCACAGAATATCCCCATAGCACATTAGCAATCCTCCTAATAAGAGACCAACAACTAGATTATCCTAGAAATTACCCCACAACACTGCCATCATATGGTGTCAACACTGGCTTATGCAATACATGCATACAGTTTGCTAAATTGCAAGAGGCCGGTGTGAATATGTAAAACGTGTTTGTTGTCAGGCATGTGAAGACTGGTTAGGGGAACCTGATGAGCCTCTGACAGGTTTCTCATGGAGAGGAGGGTCTGAGAGAGAAACCACAGGGATCCAGATCTGGAGTGAAGTCTTCCTTGTGGACAAACCAGATGGAAGCAAGGTGTCATGGACATTCACTTCCTTTGAGCAGCTCCCAAAGCAAAACGTTATCAACATATCAACTGTAGGAATGGTATTCTGTCTGCTTTGTGAAGATTGCAGTTTAATGTTGAAATGTCGCCTCTAGGTGGCAGTGTTGCTGATGGACACACAAGGAACCTTCGATAGCCAGTCCACTTTGAGAGATTCAGCTACTGTGTTCGCACTCAGCACCATGATCAGCTCTATGCAGGTATGCCTAAAGAAAGAGAAGGTGTGCTCATAATAAATATACCTTCCCTAAGCATACTCTGCCTAAGCTAAGCCCTGTCAGTGTTCAGCATATGCGTTAATCATGTGTTAACCTCAAGTGTTAACCACGGTGTGTCTCTGTTCTCTCTCCAGGTGTATAATATATCTCAGAATGTTCAAGAGGATGATTTGCAGCACCTGCAGGTACAGTGCCGTTCGGCTCATATTGAAATTTTCACAGTACTGTTTTTAAAACCGATAGTCCATGCTCTGTCTCTTCAGCCGAGAGCAGCGATGCTTTTGTGTTTTGTGAGACTTCCTGATGGGGCAGTCCAGGTTGCCAACTCAAATATAATTTTGTTACACATATAATTTTGGTATTCAACTTGTGATGTGTCACGACTTGTTGCCACCTCTTCATACTATATATGGAGCTAAATTTGATATTATATTTAGTAAAGGCAAAGTTCACTTCTATAAACATGGGATGTAAGCATGAGTGATAACTTTATAAACGAAATGATTTTCAAAACCTCAAAGAAAATGCATGGTGCTGTAACTTGTAATGAAATGTTGCCAGTGTGGAATAATTCCTCACAGAGTCACATAAATGCTGTTAATTTTCCAACATATCTGTGGGCATCTGTGCTGCCTGTACTTAGCCTCTCTTTCTGTGTCTGGTTTTGTTTCGTAGCTCTTTACCGAATATGGCAGACTAGCCATGGAGGAAACATTCCTGAAGCCATTCCAAGTATATACTCTAGTCCTTTATGTCAAATGAGCCATACATTTAGGTTCATTCACAACTGTTTGATGCCTAAAAGCAAGACAGTGATTAACACTTTTCTTTTTCCTCATCATTAAATTTTTTTTCCTAGTCAATGATTTTTCTGGTGAGAGACTGGAGTTTTCCGTACGAGTTTCCTTATGGACAAGAGGGTGGGATGAAGTTCCTGGAGAAAAGGCTAAAGGTCAGACTTCTCCCTGGGATCACTGCTGTAGAGAGACTTTGTGTGGTAGAGCAGGGCAGTCTGACTGTCTGGGCTCACCAGACTGACTCATCATCTGAGCTTTGTGCTTGGGGGTTAGTACCATTGCTAAATTACTACTGCATGGAGATGATCTGTGATGACAGTGTAGGTCCGTTCTTGCGATTGGGAAGATGCAGCCTTGTCCGGCTATGCTGAGCCTTGCAAGCTTGTGCTTTTTGTTGTTGTTCTAAATAGATGTGAGAAGCTGCCACTATGAAGCTTAATGGCATTATTGCATGTACAGCAATAGCAGTATCACCAAGTTTAGTCTGGTTATAATGTTCCAGGTATCTTTGATCTGGCTATTCTGCTACTTAGCAGGTATCAGATAAACTACAGAATGTTGTAAAGAATTCATTCCAATTTTTTGTATTGTTAAGAATTGTTTGTGTGTGTGTGTGTGTGTGTGTGTGTAGATATCTGAGAATCAGCACGAGGAGCTTCAGAATGTGAGGAAGCACATTCACTCCTGCTTCACCAACATCTCCTGCTTCCTAATGCCCCACCCTGGCCTGAAGGTCGCCACCAACCCTCGTTTTGATGGCAGGCTTAAAGGTCTGCATGCATACACAGGCATAAAACCATCTAATATATCATATATCTTGGGAAAAAATAGCCTTCCGATAAGTGAAAATGCAATCGTTATGAACATAAGTTTGATAACAGCATGACTGGTATCTTCATGTTAGATATTTATTTTAGAGATTGATAGTTTGTTTTGTATTTCAGAGATTGACCAAGAGTTCATCAGTAACCTGCAGGTGCTGGTGCCATGGTTACTCAGCCCCAGGAACCTGGACGTCAAAGAAATTAACGGCAGCAAAATTACCTGCCGGGGCCTGCTGGAGTACTTTAAGGTGGGCACACCACACCATGAAGAGACAAACTGGGTCTTTTAAATAAATGGCCATAATAGAAGTGAAATTTGAACGTAATTACATGGAAGTTCATATTGCTATATGAATGCCTAAATTGATTATAAACAGACTTTTTGTGGTTCCAGGCTTATATAAAGATTTACCAAGGAGAGGAGCTGCCACACCCTAAATCTATGTTACAGGTGCTGTAAGCCCACACTGTTACACTGACACACTGTTACACTGACACACTGACACACATTTCAAATGCGCCTTTGCCACCCACAGTTTTATAGTTTATCTCGGCTGTCTGTGAGAGTACCGATGCTTTTACACTCCATGTGTGTCTAGTGTTTGGAGTCCTGTATCTCCACGCAGTAGTCTGACTGTGGTGTTTACCTTCAGGCCACCGCAGAGGCGAACAACCTGGCAGCTGTAGCCGCAGCTAAAGATCTGTACAACAGGAAGATGGAGGAGGTAAGAGACTGAACCAGTCCGACAGCACAGAGGCAAGCTTCGCCCGCTGCTCCTTCACGAACGTCTCGTATCCTTCATCATAATGCTGCCTCCTCACAAGTATCTGAGTTCTCTTTCTAACACGTCTCTCCTCCCCACGCTCCCCGTATCAGGTGAGTGGGGGTGACCGCCCGTTCCTGGCGCCGAGCGAGCTACAAGCCCGCCACGCGGCGATCCGAGAGGAGGCCCTGGCTGTTTTCCGCAGCGTGAAGAAGATGGGCGGCGAGGAGTTCAGCCGCCGGTACCTGCTGCAGCTGGAGGCGGAGATCGACGAGCTGTTTGTGCAGTACATCAAGCACAACGACTCCAAGAACATCTTCCATGCGGCTCGCACACCTGCCACCCTCTTCGTCGTCATCTTCGTCATGTACGTGGCGGCAGGCATCACGGGCTTCGTGGGTGTGGATGTGATCGCCAGCGTGTGCAACATGGTGCTGGGCTTTGCCCTCATCACCCTCTGCACCTGGGCCTACATCCGCTACTCCGGAGAGTACCGTGAGCTCGGTGCCGTCATAGACCAGGTGGCAGGAGCACTGTGGGACCAGGTGAGCTCACCTCAGTTCATTTACCAGCTATGAATTCCAGCACAGAGACCACCTTGAACCCAATGGAAGCTTTAAATAATCTTTTATTTAAAGGCAGGAATAATCAGGAACTATCTACACCACTTAAAAGAACAATGTTACACGGTACATTGCATGTGTTCACCACTAGGGGGTGATGATGAGTTCAGGACCGTTTGGCAGCTGTAGAGGCATCTTGTAATAAAAAGATTCTGACTGGAAAAAATGTGTAACTCTGATTAGAAACTCAAGCCAAAAATGTAGCCCAGTGTTATGAGCCCTTGTCTACTCAGGCTACACACAAAATATGTACAGTGCTTCAAAAGGTTACAATTATCACTGAGTACAAATGTCACATTCATTTATCTCCCTTTATTTATCTCTCCCTGGTTTTAGGGAAGCACTAATGAGGTAAGTGGACAGGCCTGCTGACCTACACTTGATCTACACCTACACCTCTTCTCTGTACTCCATGATTAACTCTCTCTGCTTCCTCTTCTCCTCTCTCTCAGGCTCTGTACAAGTTGTATAATGTGGCTGCCAATCACAGGCAGCTGTATAACCATGCGTTCCCAGGACACCAGACCGACCAACATCCCGAAGAGGACAAGAAGAGAAACTGACCGCACATGACGCACACACGCGCACACACACGCACCCGGCTCAAACGTACACCCACTCTGTAAAACAGATGCTCTGGACATAGCACACTTGAGCTTCTTGGATCATGCAAGTGACATTATGGACAAAGAAAGAGAGAGAGAGAGCGAGGGAGGGAGAGAAAATATGGAGAGAGCATAAAAACTCGTTTCGTTTGCTGTGGCGACGTCTGTCACAAACAGTTCAGGTGCCAAGGCAGGCGGGAAGTATCGGTCACCCAGGAGCTGTAGACAGCAGGATCCAGAGGTCCAGACTCAAATCAGGTGGGCTTTGGGAGACCTTCTTCACTACTACTGTTAAGCTGTCTCAAGTCCTGTCTGGCTGCATCTAGTCTCATCCAGTGTCTAGTGTTGCATTGTCTTAAGTTGTCTAGCACAGATCCCGAATCTCCAGACGGTTTCAGCTCACAGCATGCCTGAGCCAGGTGGTCCGCGTTCTACAGGCATTATTGATTAGTCACTTCAGGTTTGTTGGGAGATGAAATGATACTTAAATGTGAAAGTTGGAATTCCTCAATAACTGGATGGAAAATTCTGGTCTAAGGGACACCTAGAATATTGCCAAATCTACATCTCCTAGAAGAACATGTCAAAGGTGCAGGGGGTTGGGCTTATTTGGTGTTACTCTGCTTTCTATAACACTGTCTCTCCCATTAACTCCCATTGAACCCTTACCTAGTTTTCTGTAATGTTAGCACCAGAGTATAGCACCTAATTTTGTTAAAAGATTTTTTGAAATATACTATTAACATTTTCTGTCTGGTCTCCTCCACTTGCTGGTTTTAGTAGTATCACTGGCCTGGGATGGTGAAAGTCATTCTGTAAACCACTGTAACAAGGCAGAATTCTCCTTCTTTCTTTTAGACAAGAGACCAAATCACAAGACTAACAGGACTGCTACCTAAAGTAGTATATGCCCCTAATGGATGTTTTTTGAAGCATGTATTTTGCATGGTCACCAAAGAAAACAAATCACCTTGGTTTCCTTAGTAATTTTATTCTAGATATTGCCAATCTTTGACTTCTTCCTGGCTTAAGAGAATTTGTTTTTTTTCCCCTTCTTCGTTTTCTTTATATCATCAATGCAAACATGAAAAACCTGCCCACTGCACCTGGAACTCAAATAAGTCATTTTGCTGGCGGTCGAGCTCAGGTTTGTCTGTTGTGTATCGGTGTGCTGATGACATAGCATGGTTAAGTTTATAGGTGAAACAAATGGAGACCAAACAGAGTCCAGTCTGTAGGTGTTGTGGCCCATTGTATACGTACACATTCTGGCCCCAGCCTGAAGGACAGCCAGAATGTTGTATCACACTCATGAATTTAATTTATTCACCACAAATCACCATACGCTCACATAATTCTGCTCATCTTGTGTACATATAATATTCATATACACACGCAGCACTAGAATAATAGAGCAGACTCCGTGTCCATGACCAAGGAACATGTTCTTCTGGCTTGGTCACGCTCATACCGATTGTTGTTTTATTTTGTAATGAGTGTCTTGTTTTATGCTGAATTCAGTGCTATTTATAAAGAATAAAAATATTAAGTGTTCAAAACTCAAGTTGCTGTTGAATTTAGCATCTCGGTGAGTCCGGTTACAGTTTCCAGTGTACCTGGGTGCGTTTTTGCGGGGTCAAGGGGTGTTAGGATGGTGTGTGCTGGTCACGATGGAATAAAAATTAATTAGTCATTAAAAGGTGGACTCACTGGAAGTATATAAGTAATAAGACTACGTAAAGATGGCATGTCACAGTGCTGTACCAAGTCACCGTGACCCCTCCCTCCCTCAGAGGTTAACACAAACATGCATACTGAAAAAAGTATGACTGCTGATTATTACCTTTAAAGAATATACCATAAAGTAATTATTTTCATGTCTACCATTACTTGTTTCAGCAGATGTGAAAAACCTTTGTATTAATAATCGTCAAGAAACCTAATGGTTTAGTGCTTTTTAGTTCAGATAGATACCAAAGTCATTGAATAGCCTGAGGGCTGAAACTGAAGTATTGATTGAGTTTATCAAAGAGCAAGGCCAGACAGTAGTCGGTTGCTATGACATGCGTGCCTCTGTGCTGGTAAACTTTGAATATATGCAAATGTCCCAATATGTCCCAATCATGCATACCCTTACACACACACACACACACACACACACGCACACACACACACACAGTTCAAGATCAAGTTGCACACCATTTTAAGTAGTTTGAATATGTTTATATATATATATATGTATATATAATTATTATACAGGGAAAATAGATTACATATAAAGATGAAAGCGTATTTCAAAAGAATGCCATGAGCCAGAGGAGCTCACACTTGCCCAGCATCAGACACGATGCTCTTCCTTCCCCCCAAAAAAGTCTTTAAATAAAGACATATTCCTTTAGAAAAAATATATCACAAACCTTCTACATATAGTGCTGGATTGTCAATGTCAGAACTCCATATAAAATGTTCATCCACTTGCAGACAGGAGAGTGGTCTACGGGCTATAGATGTCAAGCTGGGGGACGTGTGGGACTAGAGTACTCCTCAAACAGCAGGACACAGAGAGACAGAGAACTGTGTGTCTGCATGTTCAAAAAAAAAAGCTTGTATAGCTCGTATATAGCTCAGCATTATCACTACAGGCCTCGGCCCGGTTTCTAGAGGTCAGGATGATATTCATTTTACTATATTCTGATGGTCCTTGTAAGGCTCTCTGGAAACTCACCCCAGGTCCATTTCTAGACAACACACACAAACACACACACACACACACACATCTGCATGCATGAGGACGCACACAAGAATTCAGCCACTCACTCAATCACCCTGAAGAAACTAAATGGCTAAACGGTAGCTGATGTAACATTGGTGTGGTATACATCGTACAAACACTTGTGTGTGTGTGTGTTTTGCTTCTTGAACAGTCTGAGAGGAACATCTGGACTTCTGGGCAGGTGTCAAGAGTTCCTATGTATTCCACAT
This sequence comes from Brachyhypopomus gauderio, assembly GCF_052324685.1. Lineage (NCBI taxonomy): Eukaryota > Metazoa > Chordata > Actinopteri > Gymnotiformes > Hypopomidae > Brachyhypopomus > Brachyhypopomus gauderio. The sequence goes on along the minus strand of NC_135225.1, from coordinate 8,712,895 downwards.
ATGGCAGCTGTGTACTATAATCTGCTAAGGCACACACGGTGACAGACGGCCATCGGGCTCGGCACTGGAAGCACGAAGCGAGCGTGGACGGGCCCTTCACATGTTCTGCGGGAAGCTCTTGCTGGGCTGTTGGGCGTACCACTGCTGCCGCTGTTTGCGCACGTCGAGTTCGGAGAGCAGCGCTTGGCGGTACGCCTCGTACGACTTGACAATGCGCTCCAGTTCCTTCATGAACAGCAGCTTCAGCATGCCCTGATACGTGTCCAGATCCATCAGCTGGAACAGCTCCCACTTCAGGATGTGGTCGTACCTGAGGCACAAAGCGCACAGCTACCGTCATAACACGCCTAATGCACAAACCTCTACATGGATCAGATCAATAGGCTTCTGAGCCCATTGCACCGGCTTGACACGCCCTTGGGAGAGATCTGCTGGGATTCCCATCTTTATACGTTTCCTGCTTCTTTTGGTAAATTCAGAAGTTTTCAAATCTCTCTCTCTTTAAAACATATGGGTTTAGTCAGGAGGCATCCTCCACAAAGGACGTATTTTAATTATTAATTATTTTTAATTATTAGATAATTAATAATTAATAATTATTAATTATTATTTGATTATATTCATTCTATTCATTCGTATTCATTTTGGCCAACTGATTAGTTGTGTCTCATCCACCTTTGACCAAAAGCTCAACAGAATTGCAACAGTGACTCTGTCACAGATCATTAACACAAACTGAAGGAAAATACATCCATATACAAAAAAAAATCTAGAAACAAAAGAATTAAATAGAAGTCTAATTTGAGTATTTCTGCTCATGTACAAATATGATTAATTAATTGGATAGGATGGCTTGTATAATTAACTATATGAATTTCACATTGAAAGTGAAGATGTACTTAAAAGTGAATATGATCGTACAGGGGTCACCTCCAGTTTTAGCACATGTATCTAATCTAAGTCAATTCAAGGAAGAGGGTAAGTGTAGTTGGCCTATAAGACTCTGCATGTGTGGAACGCCTTAAGGAAGTTCCAGGAAATAAACAATGGGTAGAGCTAACACTATTGTCAATGTCTTAGCAAGGGTGTGTGTGTATGTGAATGTAGGTGTGTAAAGCTCACTTTAAGGGTGCTCTGGCATAGACCTGCAGCCAATCTGGGATCTCAGCTGTGTGGTAAGGGTTTGCTGGCACCAGCACTGGCTGGTTTGGCTCAGGGGGGCGGGGCTGATACGTGATTGGTGGTGGGAGAGGTGGAGGCTGGTCATACCGTGGAACACTGAGGACCCAAAGCAGATAAAAGCAAACAAGAAACATCAGTATCAGGAAACACATAACTGTATATAGCAGCTCCAAATGTATAAGATATATGAAGATTTCAGGCAAACATCTCTATCTGAGGTAGACTTATCTAAGGTATCCTATGTAATAAGTGAGCTATACAACAGCAGATATTAGAAGATTCTTGGACCAGCACCATTTTAGAAACCTGTGACCCATCATTACCACTATAGATGCAAAACATTTTTTGTCCTCTCTTTCTCTGTCAGTTCACAGATTAGTGGATATCTGGACAACAGCAATACTAATACAGATTATTTAAGCTCATGCCTCTTCCAATGCATCGGAAACACACACAGACTCACCTTGGAGCACATGGGTGCCTATATTGAGCACGTTTGTTGATGTGGTCAACATAATAAACTCCAAACTCTGCTGATTCCACTTTCTCCCATCCAGGTGGAAGCCCTTCCCTCTCTAGTGGATGGCTCCAGTGAGTGGTGTTTGTGTTGTGATCGATGTAATACTTCCTGCCTCGAATTGTCCAATCAACTGTCCAGCCTGGAGGAAGAGCCGCCTCGTCTCCACTCAAGGTTGTGAGATTACCCAGTGACTTTGCCTGCATACGTCCAATGGCTATACACAAACACAAAAATAACAAATGCAGTATTTGCAGTCTAATATTGTCTAATACAGATGCAAATATTAATAAGGCTAATATTTACATAACCTTTCAAATATGAAGAGAAAGAGGGATCGGTGCACAGTGAGCACTGAGTGTGATGGCATATACAGAATAGAAACAAGATTAAAACATGATCTGCAAGTTCATGGAAGAATACCTGGGCCATCACAAGTGGCCTAAATATTTAGGCTAACCATTATTCATGGTTACACCCCCCCCCCCCCCCCCCCCCACGAGAAAAAGGAGAAATATGCACTTTGGGTTTTTGTACTTCCTCACTCTCTGAAATCTCTCGTTCTGTAAATTCTGCAGCAAAGTGAGACAGAGTAAGTCAGTGAGCATATTTGCGTGCGTGTGTGTATGTGTGTGTGTCTTAGGCAGGGCTGGAATGTGAAGAAAGACATGCTCAGATTCACTCCTCTTCTCCTCCTACTGCAGAAGCAGAACATTCTTTCTTTCCCTAACACACAACAGTTAACTTCAAAATTCAGAATCTTTAGCAAATCCAGTCAACAAGACACAAGAGAAAGAAATGACTGCAGCGAAGCCAACAACCTTAACATTTACAGAAAGCAAAAGCTTCTGCATTGAATAATGAACCTCCAGAGAGCATTATAAATACTTTTTCACAAGCTAGCATGCATTTGAGCAAACATGAGCGCACACACGTTCTTCACTCAGTTTTCTACAAGACTGCGAAATGTGTCAGTCTCATAAGACTGTCCAGAGTTTACATTAACCCCATTCCACAAAAGCAGAAACCCAAACAACTGACCAAGGATGCTGCAGAGACTGAGATCAGTGCTCACATCAACCAGGTCACAGTTGTAGTGTGTTTCTACTGCCATGGTCCAATCTATCTTAAAGTGTCTTAACACAAGCCCGTCACTCAACTGGGATTGCACCCAACCCCTACTCTTGACCTTGCAGGTGGTGAATCCACATAAGGGCACCATATTGCTTTTTTTTTGGATGAACATGATTGGGTTGTGAACATAAACATGACTGGGCTAGCCTGGACACCAGCCATTCGCTGGCAGATACCTCCCCAGTTTCTGTGATCCTAATCTGGGCGGTGAACTTATTAATTTACATAAGCAATTTCCAGAGAGGTGTATTGGACCCCTCTTTGTCCAACCTCTCCCCACAGACATGTTCATCAATGGTAAACCTACAGGAAGTCCTTAACTGAATCTCCAAGTCTGTGGTGGTGAAGCAGGAGTCCTAGTATAAATCTATACCGTTCAATCAACATCCCTATCCTCGTCTAAGGTCAAGATCACAAATACACACAGTTGAAAAGAAAGATCTCTGCAGGGTTGCTGGACTCTTACTTTGTGATATGGTGAGCAGCTCTGTAATGCTGGAACGCGTCAGAGTAAAGCCACTCCTCCTCAAGATTTAGAGGAGCCAACTGAGGTGGTTTTGGCATCTCATAAGGATGCCCCTGGTCAGCTCCCATTACTGCAGTTTCAGGCACGTCCCACTGGAAGGAACCACAGAGGCAAACCCAGGACCCGCTGAAGAGATTATATGTCATAGCTGGCCCAGGAGCGTCCCACTGGAGGAGTTGGAATCGGTCACAGGGAATAGAAAAGTCTGGCCTGATTGTCTTAGCCTGCTACCATTGTGACTCTCACCAGGAAAAGCCAAAAGAATATGAAACGACCGAATGTGCAGGGTTCCTCCATCTATGTGATTTTATAACCAACAATAACATTTGGCATTTAAAAGGATGAATGTCCATTCAGCTAAATTTCCAAGTTTCAATTCACCTCTGCATCATTATTTCTAAATAACAGAATAATGTGTGGAGGGCAATGGAAGATCATGATCAGGTCAGGATAAGCAGGCAGGTACAAAATAACATATTTACTTGTTTGTAATGCATGCTCAGTAATTTTCTCTTTAGCAAAGCTAAAGCATTTATTATAGGTGATGTGCTTACCTCGCACTGCTTTTTACCACAGTAGATTTTTACTATATGACCCACCGCCCTGAACAAGGCTATATTTT